>NC_134531.1:248246203-248479872 GCF_050624435.1 Tenrec ecaudatus
CTAATCCTAACCCTAATTCAAACCCTAACCCTAACCCTTAACCCTAATCCTAACCCTAACACTAACCCCTAACACTAACCCTAACTTCTTACCCAAACTCCTAACCCTAACCTTAACCCTAACCCTAACCCGCACCCCTAACACTAATCCCTAACCCTACCTTAACCATAACCCTAACCCCTAACCCTAACCCGTAACCCTAAGCCTAACCTCTAACCGTAACCACTAACCCTAACCCTAATGCTAACATTAACCCTAACCCTAATCCTAACCGTAACTTTTAACCCTAACCCTAACCCTAAACCTAACCTAACCCTAACCCTAACAATAACCCTACCCCTACCCCTACCCCTAACCCTAACCATAACCATAACCCTAACCCCTAACCCTAACCCGTAACCCTAAGCCTAACCTCTAACCGTAACCACTAACCCTAACCCTAATGCTAACATTAACCCTAACCCTAATCCTAACCCTAACCCTAACCCTAACTTTTAACCCTAACCCTAAACCTAAACCTAACCTAACCCTAACCCTAACAATAACACTACCACTAACCCTAACCCTAACCATAACCATATCCCTTAACCCTAAACCTAACCCTAGCCCTAACCCCTAAACCTAACCCTAACCCTAGACCTAACCCTAACACTAACCCCTAAACCTAACACCTGAGCCTAACCTAACCCTAACCCTTACCCTCACCGTAACTCCAAGCCTAGCCCTAGCCCTAGCCCTAGTCCTAGCCCTAGCCATAAACATAGCCCTAAAACTAACCCTACCACTAACCCTAACACTAACTCCTAACCCTAACCCTAAACCTAAGCCAAACACGAACCCTAACCCTAACCCTAACCCCTAACCCTAACCCTAACCCTAACTTTTAACCCTAAACATAACCCTAAACCTAACCCTAACCCCTAACCCTAAACCTATTGCTAGCCCTAACCCCTAAACCAAACCCTAACCCTAAAACTAATCCTAACCCTAACACCTGACCATAACCCTAACCTAACTCTAACTCTAACCATAACCCCAATCCTAGACCTAGCCCTAGCCCTAGTCCTAGCGCTAGCCAAAAACATAGCCCTAAAAATAACCTTACCCCTAACCCTAACCCTAACCTTTACACTAATCCTTACCCTAAACCTAACCCTAACACCTAACCCTAACACTAACCCTAAACTTACCCGCTAACCCGTAACCCTAACGATAACTCTAATCCTAACCGTAGCCCTAATACTAACCCCTAACCCCTAACCCTAACCCTAACCCTAACCCTAAGTTAAACCTAACTCTAACACTAACCCTTAACCCTAACCAAAACCCTAGCCCTAGCCCTAGCCCTACCCTAGCCCTAGTCCTAGGTCTAGCCCAAGCCCTAAAACTAGCCCAACCCTAACCCTAACCCTAGCCCTAGTCCTAACCCTAATCCTAGCACTAGCCCTAGCCCTAACCCTAGCCCTTACTCTATCCCTAACCCTAACCCTTAACCCTAAACCTAATCCTAACCCTTACACTAACCCTAATGCTAACCTTAAAACCTAACCCTTACCCTAACCCTAACCCTAACCTTAACCCTAACCCCTAACCCTAACCGTAAACCTAACCCTAAACCTAGCACTAACCCTAACACTAATCCTAACCCTAAACCTAAACCTAACGCCAATCCCCTAAACCTAACCCTAACCCTAACCCCTAACACAAACCCCTAACCCCTAACACTAACCCCTAACCCCTAACCCTAAACCTAACCCAAACCTAACACTAACCCTAACCCTAGCCCTAGCGCTATCCCTAGACATAGCCCTAAACCTAACCCTAACCCTTACCACTAACCCTAAACAAACCCTAACACTAAACCTAACCCTAACCCTAACTATAGCCCCTAACCCCTCACCCTAACCCTATACCTAACCCTAACCCCTAACCTTAACCCCTAACCCAACTCTAACCCTAACCCTTACGTAAACCTAATCCTAACCCTAGTCCTAACACCTAACCCTAACCCTAAACATAACCCTAAGCCTAACCCTAACCCCTAAACCTAACTCTTATCCTAATCATAATCCTAACCCTAACCCTAAGCCTAACCTTAACTCTAACCCCTAACCCTAAAACTAACCCTAACGCTAACCCTTAACCGTAACCCAAACCCTAAATATAACTGTAATACTAACCCCTAACCCTAATTCAAACCTAACCATACCCTAACCCGAACCTTAAACCTAACCCTAACTGTAACCCTAGCTCTAGCCCTAGCCCTTGACCTAGCCCTAGCTCTAAACCAGCCCTAAACCTACCCCTACCCCTAACCCTAACTCTAACCCCTAAATCTATCCCTAACCCTAACCCTAAATCTATCTCTAACCCGAACCCTAAACCTAACCCTAACCATAACCCTAAACCTAAACCTAAATTTAACACTAACCCCTATCCCTAAACACTAAACCCTAATCCTAGCCCTAGCCCTACCGTACCCCTAGTCCAAGCTCTAACCCTAGGCCTAGACCTAAACCTAGCCCTAATCCTAAAACCTAACCCTTACTCTAACCCGAAGGCTAACCCTAGTCCTAGCCCTATCCCTATCCCTGACTCTATCCCTAACCCTAACCCTAAACCCTAACCCTAATCCTAATCCTAAACTTAACCCTAACCCTAACCCTAACCCTCACCCTCACCCTCACCCTCACCCTCACCCTCACCCTCACCCTCACCCTCACCCTCACCCTAACCCTAACCCTAACCCTAACCCTAAACCCTTCTAATGTGATCTTTCATAGCAGTCGATAGTGGGAGCTAGGCACCATCTAGTTCTTCTGGTCTCCAGTGGTGGAGGGTGATCGTTGCTGGAGTCACTAGTCATTGATTCATGGTGCCCAATCAGTTCTCCTCTTCTGCTGTCCTCTGTATGGGGAGAGACCAACTGTTGCCCCTTTCCTGATTGCTCAGGAATTTTGAAAATCCCAGAGACGATGGTCCTGATCCCCCAGGCTCAACAACTAATTCCCTCACAGTGTTTGCATCTGTCTCAGAGATTTTTTCCACCCCCACCCCGTTTTATGACATTGGTCCCTGTATGCTCCACCATATACCTGGATCTATTTAACAACCAAGGTCAATACATTCTATAAACTTTTCAATGGCCGAGGATTCTGAAGAAGATTGCCAGGCTTCTCTTTCACAGCTCCTCTAAGTGGGTTAGGAATGACAACTTTTCCCTAAATAGCAGAGCTCATTAACTGTTTACACCCCTAGATATATGTAGGATATATTTTTAGTTTACAAATTGAACATATTTAAAGCATAGTGATTAATCACAAAAATAGGTTACAGTCTCCAACGCCCAAAAGGTCAGTTCTATACTGTTTTACACAGTCACTTTGAGTCCACCTTGATGGCAATGAGTGGCCGGTGCAGTGGTTAACCATAGGAGCCCTGGTGGATATATCGATATCTCCAGTTACAGCTATATAACTGGTTTGGTTTCTCTAGGGAACACTGACTATGACACTCTCCATAGGCAGGGCTGAGACCTCTGTTGAGATTTCCCTCTTGTGCCCTTCCTTGATTCCCCCCACAGGTGCTTATTCCCTGAGCATTCCTCAATAAATGTCAGGAATCCAGAGCTAATTCCATCACAGGGTCTCCTTCTTCCAGCGAGTCTGAATGGCTTCCGGGGAGTATGAACTGCAGTCTCCATCCAACTTCCTCCTTCTATTTCTATGATCTGGATCTTATTTGGGGCTCATCTGGTTGTAAACAGGCAAAGAGACCAATACTTGGAAGAGAGAATCCTAGGAAAATGGAAAGGTGGGGAGAACAAGAGGACAGCTGGCTCTGTCGACGGTTCCTGACCACCACTGGCATGTTCCTGTGTTCTTTGTGTCTGTCTCTCAGGGCACATGCTGTAATCTCGCAACATAGACCGCCTCCTCCACATGGCGGGACATGTGCTTCTGAATTATGCTTCTTAGATGCCAGGCCACTTGCAAAAGCGGGACTATCTTTTTTTGTTTTTTGGTTGGAAATGCTCCAGAAAAAGCGTCTAGTTGACCCATCTTATGTAAGTGTCTCCACTGGGCCAATGAAAACAGCCTTGTGACCATATTGAAATGTGGTGTCTTCCCCAGGGAACTGATGTTTCAGCCAGTGAGGTAGTTCACAGGGACAGATAAGAAAGGGGGTTGGGACAGATTAAAATAATAATAATGTCTATTTGCAAAGAATAGGGCCTTATTATTTTTTCGGATGCCCCCATCTGAACACCCTACCACTGAATATAGGCAGGAGGTAGGGCCCACCTGTCACTCAAGCAGCTAAAAATGTACAGCACTTGCTGTAGCAGCTGCTAATGTGCCCATGTATTAGCACTTGGCACCCACCACTCCCATAAATGCCAATGGTCTCACAGGAAGCACATGTAACTCCCCACACAGGGAACAGTCATTGAGCAGACAGGGGAGTTGACATCCTCCAGAACTTAATGCCACTTTAACCAATGACACATGGGGATAGGTGGAGCCACACTCCAGTTCCCTCAGCCTTTGGGTGGGACAACTACAAGAGGATTTATACTGTCTCTGGGAACCTACTCAATGACATTTCTTTATCGGCCCCTTCCCTTTGCTCTATCAGTATTACCCTTCTCTACTGGCCCTTCCTGGAGGCACCTCCCAAGGAAACAATAGTCTAGCTGCCATTCCAATTCTAGTGGATTCCAATTCTTGGTGACCACATTCATGTGAGTCAATCAGAACTGTGCTTTCTGCAGATTCTTTCTCTCCCCTTTTTAAGAGTAGTTTTAAGGACACTGTGAAAGCTTCCCACCATCCAGTTCCAGAACATTTTCATCGACCCTGCAGCCATTAAGCAGTCATTCCCCATTGCCCCTCCCGCCCCACCCTGGGAAACCACCAATCTACTCTATGGCTCTACGGGATTTACCTGTCCAGCATTTTTGCTCTAAATGGACTCACAATACATGGCATTTGGTGTTTGGCGTCTTTCACTTCATGTCTTGCGTTCACCTGTGTTACAGAGTCTGTCCGAATCAAAGGCCTTAGTTTTCTTGTGGCAGACTATATGTATATCCCACTCTGTGTAGATCATATTTTCTCTATTCTTCTACTGATGGGTATTGTTGGCTTATTGTTTACCTTTTGCCCATAGTGATTAGTGCAGCATCCATCTGGGTACTCGTCTTTCATTCTTTTAGATATGCACTTGGGAATGGACTCCCTGGATCAGCTGGCAAGGGTTCATGACCAAGTGGGTTATGTTGGGCTGCTAACCGTAAGGCCAGCATTTTGGACCCTTTAGCTACTGCGAGATAGAAATGCTCTCATAATGATCCACAGCCCCCCAGACCCACCAGCCGCAGTTCTACTCTGTCCTTTCGGGTTGCTGTGAGTCAGAATCGACTCGATGGCAGTGGTAGTGATGAAGCCAGCGACTTGAGAGTGGAACCAGGGACCGTGGAGAATTCTGGCAGTAGCCATGGTGTCCTCACTACCCAGATGCCAGCAGCCACCAGTGAACAAAGGAGGCACAAGCAAAGTTCTCGCTGACTTCATGCTGGCGACCCGGCTGCCCCTGCTTCCTCAAATGCCATTTCCTCAGCTTTACTGGCAAGGGGGTGTACTCCCTATTATCATGTCACCAACTCTTTCAATGGTCCACCTAGCCAGGTGTGATTCCAGACACTCACTGTGCAGCCACCATCAGCGAAGGTGGCTGCCCACCTCATTTGTACACATGCAAAGAATGTGATCATTCTTGGCACTGGTGTCCTTAGTCATCCTGGTTGGTATATTTACATCCTTGGGGAGCTGGGTCAGTGAGCAAGCGCTTCTCAAGGTGCCCATATGATCTGTTTACTGAGAGTGCCAGCCCAAGGATCTGACTTGCCACCCACAGTGAACGCACCTCTGAGGCAAAGGGGAAGGCTTCTTTCTAACTGGGAGACCAGCAGGTCTTCTGCAGACATCACTCCCCTGCAGCACTCTGATCCGAGGCCTTTCATATTCCAAAGAGCAGCATTAAGATTCCCATCTGTCACCCCGTCAGACTCACATGTGCGAATTCTCTTTTCAGAGCAAGACAGCCAATGCAGTGAGCTGGGTAAAGGGGCAGTCTCACTCTGAGGAGACTCAGCCAGGAGTGTAGGGACAAGGAGTGAAATGTGCAGCTTCCAGCTGCCACCCAAGCCTCCTTAGTGCAGTGGCATGAGAGCAAAGAGATAGTCCTTTGTGACTCTTTGACCTCCTTCCTGGCCTTGGTGGAATTAACACTGCTCACTGCTAGTCTCTTGTCAATATATGGAAAAGATAGCTCAGAAAAGAATAGAGTTAAATAAGAGCAGGACAGAGTAAGGTGGCTTCATGGTGTTGCATTTGTGTGTCTCAGAGCCCATCCTGGCTCACAGTGACCCTCTGTGACAGAGAAGAACTGTTCCACAGATTTTTCTAGGCAGAATTTTAAGGAAATGTACCTAGCAGCACAGTGGTTGCATGTGCGGCTGTAACAGAGAGACTGGCAGTTTGAACTCACTGATCCCCATCGAGAGAGTGAAGACGTGACTGCCTGCTCCCATGAAGACTCCTATCCTGTTGTTGTCTGTCCATTTGTGGTGCTGTGGTGAGTTGTGTGTTACTGTGATGCTGGAAGCCACGTGACTGGTATTTCAAATGCCAGCAGGGTTACCTCAAGTGAAGAGGTGTCAGGGAAACTTCCAGGCTATGAACAGAATACAAAGAAGGTTTCCACTGCCCACTTCAGAGGAAGTAGCCGCTGAAAACCCTTACACTATAGCACAGTGTGCCTTTCCTTCCCGTCACAGGGAGTCAGAATCGCCTCAATGGCACATAACAACCAACAACACCTTTGAGGAGGGAAATCTCCTTCAGTAGGGCTGGGTGAGTTTAAACTGGGTGGCTTCTTGGTTAGCACTTGAGCTCTGAATCATCTCACCACCAGGGCTACCATCTTCATGATGCAGGCAAATAAAACCATCTTGGTCCTGCTCGGTATTGCCAGCGTCAGCATGCTCTTTCTCCCATAAGCACATGTCTGGTGGTTGGACCACAGCAAACCCGGTTGACACTATTTTCTCATCACCCCGTGTGTGTCAGAGTAGAAGTGAACCATGAAGTTTTCTTTGATTAAAAACATTTTTATTGTGATTTGGGTGAAGGTTTAAGAGCAGCTCAGCTGTCCATTGAGCAACGCATACACATTTTGTTTCATGACATTGATAGCAATTCCCACAATGTACCATCACTTCCCCCACATCTTCTTGTTTCTTGTCTCCAAGCTTCCTTCATTCTCAACTTTTTTGAACTTCGTTCTTGGGGGAATGCTGTCTTTTGATCTCATGTGATCTATTATTCTACGGTATTTGTATGTCTCTAATGTCATTGTTCCCATTATAGACCTGTCTATTGTTTGGTTGAACATTGAGCCATGATGAGTTCAGTTCTAGACCTGCAGGGTAACTAAGCACCATAGTCTTGCAATTTCACCAGCCTTTATCCAAACAGTAAGCTTGGTGTTTTATCATGTGTGGGAAGCCGTAGCTCTCGCGAGATGTGGGAAGCCACAGCTCTCGTGATGTGGGTGGCCGCAGCTCTCGCCGCCATTACTAGATGGCGCCGGGCAGTCAGGGCGGTGGTCCAACTAAGTGATAAACAACCACTTAGCGCATGCGCGATGCTGAGATGACGTAGTCATAACTCCACCCTGGAGTATGCAAACGAAGGTTCTGGCGAACTCACCAATCAATGCATGAGGTTTTGGCAAATGCACCAATCAGGGCACAGCACGTCCCAATAGAGCATATATAAGCAGCAGTAGTTTGGGGTTTCGGGGTCTTTTACCGCATTATGAAAAATTAAATGCTTGTGGAAGAATCCTGTTGTGGTGCGTCTTTTCTTGCTGGCGAGACCTGGCACGCGACAATCATGATTTTGAGTTTTGCCCCACATTTCCCTTCTACTCTAATCAAGCCCTTCTAATGTGATCTCTTTCATAGCAGTCGATAGTGAGAGCTAGGCACCATCTAGTTCTTCTGGTCTCCAGTGGTGGAGGGTGATCGTTGCTTGAGTCACTAGTCATTGATTCATTGTGCCCAATCAGTTCTCCTCTTCTGCTGTCCTCTGGATGGGGAGAGACCAACTCTTGCCCCTTTCCTGATTGCTCAGGAACTTTGAAAATCCCAGAGACGATGGTCCTGATCCCCCAGCCTCAACAACTCATTCCCTCACAGTTTTTGCATGTCTCAGAGATTTTTTTCCACCCCCACCCCGTTTTATGACATTGGTCCCTGTATGCTCCACCATATACCTGGATCTATTTAACAACCTAGGTCAATACATTCTATAAACTTTTCAATGGCCGAGGATTCTGAAGAAGATTGCCAGGCTTCTCTTTCACAGCTCCTCTAAGTGGGTTGGGAATGACAACTTTTCCCTTAATAGCAGAGCTCATTAACTGTTTACACCCCTAGATACTTCTTACTCTTAGAAAACTCACTGCCATCGAATCCATGCTGACTCACAGCCAACTTATAAGGCAGCGTAGAACTGCCCCTGTGAGTGTCTGAGACTCGAACTCTTTATGGGAGCAGAATGCCTTATCTTTCTCCCACAAAGCAGCTGGTAGTTTCAAACTGCTGATATAGCAATTAGCAGCCCAACTTGTAGCCACTAGGCCACAAAGGCTCTTTTTCTTCTTAGCAAAGAGAGGGAAAATAAGCAAACGGAACATTCCCCTGGTGCTTCCCGTGGATGCTGCGATGGGAGCTGGATCCTGAAGGCCCGGATTGGCTAAAGCTCCATTTACATAGGAACACATGCCTCCCTTGTTAGTATTTGCATTGGGCAAGCCATTTCCTGCGCTGACATTTTGCATCTAGTTAAATGCCAGCAACTCCAGAGAGATGTAGCTTTTACCTGTGGCTCTGCCCTTCTGGACAAGCCTTTGGTGCTCGATGGGGCTACTTTCAGTCTATGATCTTACATGTCCTTTTGGATCCCTTCGTCTCTTGTTTTTGTTTTGATTAACACAAACTGGATGAACAGCTTCAGGCTTAATATAATCGCTGCTGAATATTTCATTGGGAAATGTTAAGAAGGCAGTTGGCATCCATGATCTAAGTGTATGCATAGAGATTTCTTTTCAGATGGTAAAGTGGCTTTGAATAATTATTGTTATTATTAGTGAATTAAAGACAAATGTGCCTCAAAATGTGAACATTAGGTGTGTGTGTGTGTGTGTGTGTGTGTGTGTGCATGTTTTAAAGAGCACATGGCGTGGTGATAGAGAGGGCGAAGCACTGGTGAGGAGCACATGACAGTGTTCAGAGAGATGACAAAGGGTAGTGATGAAACAAAACAGATTCCAACCTCAAATCCTCTGCTCCCTGCCTCAGAGGGAGGGCGCAACAAGGAGCAGAAAAGCCAAGGGCATTTCCTGCCCTCTCACAGCTGGCAAGCGCCACAGAAGGCACAGGGTTTTAATGCCGAGGCTTTGCTGCTGTGAGGCAGGGAGGGGGGCTTGCCATAGTTTCCACACACTGACATCACAAACATACCGCAAGTGGGTGCCTTTAACACACCAAAGTCAATGTTCTCACAGCACCGGAGGCTGACAGCATCATGCCAGTGCACCAGCTTGATGGGCACGCACTCTTTGTCCATCCCTGGGGGCTGAGGGCTGGTGGGCGGTATTCTTGTTTTGGCTTCAATGACCTCCATGGTTGGTGGTCCTTGGAGCTCTCTGCATGGCAGCTGCCTTCTTCCTTTGGAGTTGGTTTGCTTCAGTGTTGAATTGAATCCTTTTGTATCAGCCAAGTCATTGGTGTAAGGTACAGCCTCTTTAAGTCACAAAGAAAATCTCTGCCCAGGTGGGATTACATCCACAGTAAAAAATCCCACTCCTGTAGAGCTCACTCCAGTTCATCATGGCCCTCTCCAGGGGGGTTCCATGGCTGGGCATCTTTATGGAAGCACACAGCCACAGTTTTTCTCCAGAGAAACAGCTAGTGGGTTCTGAACTACTGACCTTGTTGTGAATAGCCCCCTTCTTAACGTGTGCGCCAGAAGCCCTGCTCTGCGGTTTGATGAGCAGCCCTTCTGGCCATTGCTAAGGGCTACATGGCAAAGCCATTTGGTACAAGCAACGTTGTCATCAGCAAAGAATGAGTTTAGCTGGCCTCAGTAGGATACTCAGCCGGGAAGTGATAAACTGCTTGGCTTGGGTTTTATGCAGGAGAACCATGGGAGTTGAGATGTGCAGTCTCTTGATTTGAACCCAGACACTCTATCTCCCAGCCTGAACTCTCACCATCATACTCAACTTTTGGGGGTCAAATGTTTGACTCACCTGAGAGATGTGCAGGTGAAAGCTTGCCCCAGGAACATCTCCCTCTCATCCCTGTCATCTCAGAGAGTTCTCCAGATAAGGATTGGTGGTTCATGTGAAGGGACATATTGTAGCATTTCCCTTGCACTCCTCAAAGGCAAGAAAATGACCCACAGCACCTCGAGTTGCCAGCAGTGTCAAAGGGGATGTGCTCCTTGAGACTCAAGCTGAGTCCCCAGGAGACGAGCTCTCAACTGTGGAATTAGCGCTTTTGAAAAGGGGCAAATCTTCCAGCAGTTCTCTCTTCAGAGGCCTGGCCGTACGCTCTGCAGACTTGTGGGCACGCTCACTCTGGTGAACCCAAATTCTTGGGAGAGGCTGATCTGTCCCTAGAAAACTGGCCACATGCAAAAGCATAGAGACCAATATCTGCCTCCTGCTGGAAGGATCTGGAAGGAGAAGGGTGGCTGGAGTCCTCTAGGAGGGAAGTTGAAAGCCAGGAGAGGCAGCAAAGCCACAGTTCCAGCAGGTGGTGTCCTAAGGCTAAGGGAGCTTGCCAAGGATCAAGTGAGTCCTGGAGGTGTCTGCAGCCCATCTTGCTGAGGGCCTCCATTTATTTCATATATCTATGGATAATGGGAAGGGCCCCCAAGGCCCGCTGGCTGACCTCATATGATACGCCGTGAACTATCCACCTTGGCATCCTCCAAAGTCTCTGAAAGCTGCAGCCCCTCCCACCCACTGGCAGCCTTCTTGGACAGGATCTCCTCCACACTGCTGCAACCATGGGCTCACACACAAGGACCATTGTGAGGACGGTGCAGGACCAGGTGGTGCTTCAATCTCTTGTGTGTACTTTTGCTATGAGTCAGGAGCTCACTCAATGGTATCTAACAAGTTATTGTGAGATGACATAAGAGGACTTGGTGGAGGCCCTTCCAAGAGAGGGTTGGAACATAGCATGGTAAGAGGCCTGGTCAGGAATGTGCTCATTGTGCTCATTGTTTCCATCCCCTTCTCCCGGAAGCCAATGCTCTAGGGAGGAAAGGCAGGCCCAGAGACAGGGAAGGGCTAGGGAAGAGGGAGCGATAGGAGAGCAATAGAAAAGACAGGTTACTCTCCCTCATTCCCAGTATAGCTCCTCAAACCTCAGGTAAAGCCTCTGATTCTGAGGCTGAGGCTTATAATAGGATCAGACTGAACATTTAATCCCTCAAGCTGCCTGGAAAGTGTGGGAGCTGATTAAGATGGCAAGAGATGAAGAAGGAAGGAATCTACTGGTTACAGATGTGAAAGCACCTGTTAGTGAAGCCTTCTCAGTTTCTTATTGCCTTATCAATGTCATCAGTCCACTTAATGTACTCACTTTCCAAACGCCTATTAACCAATTGTACATACCTTGAGTTCTTTCTAGGAGGCAATAATAATATTCTCATTTCCGAGTTGAGGCCACAGAAGTTTGGACAACTTCTGGTTGTTGTTGTTGCTGGCAGGTGCTCATCAAGTTGGTTCCAACTCATAGCAACCCCTGTGCATACCGGAAGGGAGCATGGCCCCGTCCTGTGGCCCCTCTCTGAAGGGCACTTGCCTCAAATCTTTAAATTCAAAGCTTCTTGTTTTGTCAAATGAAATCATTTCTTCAGTCAATCTCAGAAATCTTTATGTAAAAACGTTGGAAACGCCTTTCACTCAAGGTCTAGGGAGGCTGAGTAAGGTGGGAGGGGCTCCAGGACAGATGGTGGGAATCACTCCTGCAGGTGGGTGGTAGGTTGGCGAGGCCAGTCTCACTTGCCTCCCTGGTGACTGACCTCAACCAGCAATGTGCAGCTGGACACATGGCATGAAGTGACCTCTGGTCTTCGTGGCGGTGGATGCCAGTAGACCGTCAGGTATGGGAGACCCATGAGAAAATAGGTTACTTTTCTCTTTCTCTCCAAGTTTCTCTGTGATCTCTTTATGCTGCCTGAGCCCGCATGCATACTGACAAAGGCAGACATGTGCACACACATGGCAAAGTAAATAGAGACGCCCATATTCACAGACGTATTCATCCACGTGCAAATAGGCACATATGTGCACATGCATGCCAAAGCAGACACAGACATCCATGAATGCACATGTATTCGTGAAAGTTGATTTTCATGGGGAAAAAGATCAGATCTATCACTGTCAAGTCCACTCCAACTCAAAGCAACTGTAGAACACAGAGGAGAACTGCCCCATTGGGTTTCCAAAGCTGTCATCTTGTCAGACACAGTCAGCCACCACTTTCTCCTGCAGAGCAGCTGGGGTTTTCCAACTGCCGACCTTTCACTTAGTAGCCGAGCACTTGCTGATTTTCATAGGAGTCTGGAAATCAGTTTCATTGCCTGCTAGTCACACCTCCTCTGTGAGTTAGCACAGCCTGGTAAGCTTGGAAGGAGAAAAATCTTCCTTCCCGAGGTAGTTGAGTGGTTTTCCCCTGAGGAAATGGTTCAGAAAAATATTTCCTTCAAGAAATCAGAACACTCTTGAAGAGAAATTTCCTGCCAAAACATTTGTTTGCTTGACACTGAGACAAGTGAAGCAGCCCCCTGACTTCCCCCTTGGGTCCTCTTTCTCATCATGACTGCTCTGCTCAGCTACAAGGCTCCAGGTCCTGGGAGCAAGGGTGCCCTTCTATTTGGAACCTCACAGGGCTACACTGTGAGTCAGGGAAAGACCTGGAAACTTGAGCATCCTGAAACGAGGCCTGCATAGCAATATCATCTGTCATCAGGCTCATCATTTCTCTCATTTTTTGTAAGATCATTGAGCCCTTGGAGCCCTGAGAAGTTCTCTCAGAGGAAGCCATCCTCCTCCCATGAATCCAAGAGGGACTGCTTAAAGATTGTTGTCTTCTACTTACAGGAATACCAGCAACCAATTGCCATTGAGTCAACTCGGACTCATGGAGAGCCCAAGTGTGTTAGAGAAGTCCGGTCCCTAGAATTTTCCATGGCTGGGGTGGGTTTTTTTCCAGAGGCATAGCACCAGGCCCTTCTTGGAAGGCACCTCTGGGTGAACTCAAACCTTTAACCCGTAGTTCGCAGCCTAGCTCATGAACAATACCATCCAAGGACGGTACAGTTACTTGCTAATGGTCACCTGCAGTAGATGAACCGAGGTCAAGTAACTGCCTGAGAAACATCAACCAGAGGAAAGCAGAGTGAACCCCAGGGTTCTTGGGAAGAGGGCCAGAGAGAGAAAAAGGAGAAAACAGCTTTCTCGGGACATCAGAAAGGAAAGGACTCCACTTTGTGGATGCCATAGAACAATCCCAAGCCAAGCATGGGTGAGAAACAGACCCCACCCAAACCCAGCGGGCTGGATTCTGTCGCCAAGTGTTGAACACCAGACATGGATATGACAGAGCCGCTAGTCGTCCGTGGAAAGAAACTGTTTGCCCATTGTCTGGTAGTTTTGTAGCATTTGAACAACCAGGCCTCTGCTGCCTCTTCTGGCCTGAAATATAATTGCAGCCATAACCGCCCAGCGTTTCAATGGGTAGAACTCCCTGGGGAGGGCTAACTACCCAAATCATTTGGGAGATCCTTTTAGGATTGTCCAGGAGATCTTTCTTTGGCTGTGTCTATAATATGAACGATGGTGTCTTTGTTTTAAAAAAAGAAAGTTTTTATTGTAAGGTGGGTTAAGGTTTACAGAGAAAATCAGCTTTGCACGTAACAATTTATACACGTTTTGTTATGTGACATTGATGACAATCTCCTGCAATGTAATATCACTCATGCCATTGAAACTCTGCTTCCTGTTTTCATTCATCCTTCTCCCCTAACCTTGCCTGCCTTTTGAATTTGGCCTTGGGCAAATACTGCCTATTTGCTTTTGAATGGTTGATGGTTCTGAGGAATGTGTGCTCCTCAGTGCTATGATTCATTTTGGTGTAGTTGTTCTTATCAGGTGCCATTGAGCCAGTTGCAACCCACATTGACCCTATGCCAAACAGACAGAAACACTACCTAGCCCTGAATAATTCTCCTAATTGTTCCCAAGCTTGAGCCCCTTGTTTCAGTCACTGTCAATCCATCTCCTTAAGGGGCTTCCTCTCTTTCACTGTCCCTCTACTTCACCTGGCATGATGTCCTTCTCCAGGGACTAGTCTCTCTTAATAACATGACCAAAGTATGTGAGAGGAAGTCTCACCATCCTTGCCTTTAAGGAGCCCTCTGACCATACTTCTTCTAAGACAGATCTGTTTGTTCCCTTGGCAGTCCATGTTACTTTCAATATTCTTCACCAGCACCACAATTCAGACATATCAATTCTTCTTCAGCCTTCCTTATTCAATGTCTGACTTTCACATACTTATGAGGCAATTTAAATTACTATGGCTTGGGTAAGGTCCACCTTAGTCCTCAAAGTAACATCCTTGCTTTTTAGCACTCTACAGACGTATTGTGCACCAAATGTATCCATATGGAATGCGTCATTTGATCTCATGATTGCAGCTTCCAAGAGCATTGATTATAGACCTCATCAAGACAAAAAATCCGTGACAACTTCAACAAATAACAACAAGTAAAAAAAACAACAAACTTCTCCATTTATCATGGTACCTATTGATCAAGTTGTGAGGATGTGTGTCTTCTTGACATTGAGTTGTAAACCATACTGAGGGCTGCAATCTTTTCTCATAAGGTTCACTTTATAAACCTGTCTATTTTTCAGGGGGTTGAATTCAGTTCCAGACCTGAAGGGTGATGAAGGACCATAGTAGTGGGGATCTCACTAGTCTATCTAACCAATAAACCTCATCTTTTACCATTATTATTATTACTATTGGTAGTAGTAGTATGACTTTCAGTTTTCTTACACATTACTCCCCACTCTATCTAGGACCATGTACCATGATCCCTTTCAGAGCAGCTGTTTGTCATAGGCAGGCACCATTTAGTTCTTCTGACCTTAGCATCATAGAGGCTGAGGTACGCATAGTCCATTACTGATTTGGACTAATTGTTGCCAGGCATCTTGAGCTTCTTCAATGTTATTCGCTCCAGACAGGGTGCAATAGTTTATTGTGCCAGCCTGGCCGATAAACACAAGTAGGATTAATCGAAGGGCAGAGGGATAAATGGCTTCGTGAGCCTCGCCTTGCTTGTTCTATGCCTCAATTTAAAGGGGTACACTACCTGTGGGATGCCTAGCTTGTGGACTCTGTCGCTGTAAGTTGAGGTCCATTTAATCCCACAGGATTGGAATGTTCGTCTCTGGAGCTGGGGACCGACAGTTGGTGACAGTTGGTGACTTGCCTTGCTGTTTGCTGCCTGGGTATATATAGCCCAGCTCTCTCTACAGAAAGGGACTGGCAACTGGCGGCTCTCAAGCCTTAAAGGACTGCTAGTGTCTCACTGTTTTATAATTTAACTGTTAGTTTCTTGTGTTATCTATCTGTATATAATTTAGTGGTTCATTTCTTGTATTGCATATCTAGCTTTATAAATATATTTATATATAATTACTAGCAATATGGTTTTGTCTCTCTAGAGAACCCTGTCCAACACATAGGGTGAGACCAAGAACCGACTTTTAGTTTGCTACTCACTAGCTTTTGAAGATCCCAGTCACTTCCCTGATGGATACAGAACATTGTCGTTGTGAGCTAGTTTGTACCAATTGATCTTGAGGTCTCTCAGAGCTATGTTCCTGATCCCCGATATTTAGGACACGCTCCCTCAAGGGGTTTTGTTCTAGCTAAGACATTTCCTAACTATGCCTCCTGGATGCACTATTATATTCATGGTCATATTTGTAGTATATGCTAATATGTATATAGAACTATTCTCTGGCAAACCTATATTTATTCATGGGGCTATTCCCATTCCCCTTCCCACAACTGCTCAGATTTTGTGGTTTTTCTATCTATCTATTTATCTCTCTAGCTATCCTTGTATGTTATTGTTATTATTGGAGTATTTATCTCTGTTGCCTTTAATGCTTGTAGTCTACTGAGAAAGGATAGTGTTTTGATGTTCCAAATGTTTCCCCATTTTCTGGGTTACATGACACAAACCAATAGAAGAAGAGAAAAGAAAAAAATTTAACCCAAGTAATAACACCAACAATAAAACCAATTTAGTCTTTTGGTTAAGAATTAGTCAGACTTTCCCACTCCTAGGCTAACCCTTGAAAGAAAATGAATGAGATAAAAGACCATAGGGAGGAAGAAAGGAGAGTGGGAGGCAAGGGAATAAAGAAAGAAGGTGGCAGGGTTGTGTGAACAATTAATGTGGACCTTCTTTGATGTGTATTAAAAATAATATTGACTGGTTTTTTCAATACTCACCAAAAATTATTTATATCAATCAAGAAAACCTCATTACCCTGGAATCAATTCTGACATATAGCAACCCTTTGGACAGAGTATAGAACTGCCCCTGTGGGTTTCCAAGGCTGTAAATCTTTACAGGAGTAGAAAATCTCATCTTTCTCCTGTGGAGTGGGGGTGGGGGGAGTTTCGAACTTCTGATGTTGCAGTTAGAAGTCCAACTCATAATCTACCACACCAACAGGGCTCTTCCTTTCATCATTAATCTAGACTGTTTGACCTTCTTGGCTTACTGGGTTTGGTTTTCTCGCTTTGGAAGACATGGTACCAAAATACACACCATTTCCTAGCCCCCCAAAAAATCAAAAGTAAGCAAAACAAAACAGGAAAAACTAGCAACCCAATCCAAACTAACTAACCTATTTAGCCATATAGATAAAGGATACTTGTAGCCAACCTCTGTTTTGGGGGCAATAGGGATGGATGGGGACTGTGGTTAACAGGCACGTGTCAGCTCATCCACAGGGGACATTCAAATTCTAGCTCCAGACTGTTGTTGCCTTGGGGAAATGCAAGGATTTTAAGGCCTGATTTTCTGTTTGTAACTGAGATGCTGAGAATATAAAATTCGATGTGAAATCGTCAACTTTTCAAATATTGGATCACATTAGTTAAAACCACTTTTCAGGCTGCTCATCATCATACTAGCACATCATTAGGCTAAAATCATATCAAAGACATCTGGTTTGTCCCCTGTGCCCTTTAAGGACATCTGAAACATAAGGACGGGAATGGGACATTCATTCTTCCTCTAGACCCTCACCCTTTGCCTCCATCGGCTGGCGTTCATAGAAGAGGCAGACGGTTTTGTTCAACTTCAGCATAATCAGAGTCCTGAGAGTTAAACACAATACATATATAATTTCATACTAGTCATTTTAATATTAGCCCAAACAAAACCAACAAAAACCCAACCCATTGCTGTTATGTTGGTTCTGGTTCCCGAGGACCCTCTGGGTGCCAGGGAGAAACTACACATCACAGGATTCTCAAGCCTGTGGGCTTCTAGAAGCAGGCCATTAGTTATTTCTTCTGAGGGGTGCAGCTGCCCACCTCTTGATACGTTGAGTCCTTAACCATTTGTGCCACCCAGGGTCTCCCAGTCTTCGTATGTGACCCCCAAATTCCTTGACAGGTTACCTATAGGAAGGTAGAGTCTATGCCCTTTCCCCTTAAATTGGGATGTTCCATGACCTCTGTGACCAATAGATTATGGAGAAGATGACACTGTGACATCTAGTTTGGGCAACCCCCTTCCCTCCCACAAAGTGCTTCACAGCTTCTGAAAAATCCCTTCAAAGACTTCTTCTTGAGTGCTCACCCTTAGAATGTCCAGCCTCCACGTGCTACCTCTCAGGACACTTCTCAGAACCCGGACACTATGCTGAAAGAAGCCTGAGCTGCCTGGAAAGGCCACGTGGAGACACTCCAACCAACAACCCAGCTAAGCACCCAGCTTCAGCTTCCAGCCCTCTGAGTGCACATGTAGGCACTGGAGTCACCAGAGGCCCCTGCCCCAGCTCCCATGTGACTGCCAACTCATGGGAGACTCCAAGCACGACCCAGTGGCCTCCCAGCAACCACACGATGATGGTCCTTGTTTGAAGCCACTGCGTTTGGGGAGGGGGTGTTTCTTGCCCAGCCACAGGGATGAGAACCTGTATCTCAACATCATGCAGGTGGGTGAGGGGGCCGTCTCTCGAGCAAGGCAGCTTCCCTTCTTGTCAACTCCTGGGGATTTTTGTTGTTCTTGCCACTGCTGCCCCAATTCCCCAGGAGCTAGAGGAAGGCAGGCAGCAAGCCTCAGGTGGCCAGGAGGCAGGAGCCTTTGTGGGATGCAGTTACAATGGGAGACATAACCTTAAAGGCAGGAGCCTGACTTTACCTTTGCCTCCTGGAGATTTGGGATGCAGAACACCTGTCAAATCCCATCTTCTGTCCAATCCTGATCATATGTCTGTCTTATGTTTGCACACAGGACACAGACTTGTGAACACCCAAAGAACAGGGTCTGGCGCCAAGAAACCAGCACCACAAGGAACTGATGTTTCTCCAGCAATGGGGAGGGGTGGAATGAGAGGAAGAAAGGAGTACAAATCACTGGATCAAAACAAGGTGGGGGAAGGAAGGAGCAAAGGAGAGAGTGAAGGAGGGAAACTGGGAGGCCTAAGGGAAAAGGCAGGGAAGGAAAGGAGAAAGGTGGCGGTGGGGAGAGAGGAGCGAAGAAGAAATGGAGGAGTTTGGGAGGGAAGATGGAAAGTGAAGGCAGGCAGGAAGACGTGAGCAAAGGGAGGGAAGGAAGAAAAGAGAAAGAGAAGGGCAAGAAGAAAGGAAGGTAGGGAAGAAAGGAAGAAAATGAGAAACCTAATGTCAATGGCACCCTCTATGTTTTTATTTCCTGTTTTTCTGAGGTAGCCTCTTCAGCAGAAGCAAATGGGCTGAATCGCCTCAAACTCTACCTAGGTAGAAAGCACGGGTTTCATTTCGCCAGGGCCTGTGAAAATGTTTGAAGTGAGCAGCATTAACACGGAGACAGCGATTACCCCACGTGGCTGTTGCACTCTGATGATACCAAGGCAACGGGAATGGGGGCTCATTATTTCACCAGGTGACAAAAAAAATTGTATTTTGACGTTTCACCCTGAATGTGGGGAAGGGTGGCGTGGGGGAGGAAGCAGGGGCCCTTTGTGGAGTCTCCTCTTGCCATTGTGATGTCCCTTGGCCTGGCAACAACCTGAGGTCCTGCACGCTGCCAGTGAGGGGCTTGGCTGCAGGCCCTAGCCCAGCATTTCTTATCAGATTTACTGTGACAAGTGATGGGAGAAAAGCAAGATGCTGTTAACAGCGCATCCGTTCAGACCCTGCTATTTAGAAATTTGGATTTATATTTTGTCAGAGAGAAGTAGCACTGATGTTAATCTTTGCACTACCCTTGGAAAAATCATTCATAATCTTATAACAATAATCCATAGCATTTGTGGAGCTCTGAGAACCAAGGGATGGTCAGAAGCATTTTTAGACAGATGTCTCATTTCATCTTCAAAGCAACCCAGTGAGGAATAAGAAAAGTTGGCTTATGACTTCCCTTTTGGAAAGTGAGTCTTTGGAAGCACAGAGAGGTCCAGGTTTGCCCAAGGTCACATAGTCAATAAGTTAGAGAGCCTGGATTTGAACCTGAGCGGTCTGCTGCCAGAGGTACTTTTTTTGCACGTGTTTATTAAGGCAACTTGCAGCTCTGGCAAGGATTCAGATAGAATTGAGGATCATTTTTTTTTAAACAATTTATTAGGGGCTCATACAACTCTTATCACAGTTCATACATATACATACATCAATTGTGTAAAGCACATCTGTACAGTCTTTGCCCTAATAATTTTTTTCTCCTCTTTTCCTTTTTTACATTTTATTAGGGACTCATACAACTCTTATCACAATCCATACATATTCATACATCAATTGTATAAAGCACATCCATACATTCCCTACCCCAATCATTCTCAAAGCATTTGCTCTCCACTTAAGCCCTTTGCATCAGGTCCTCTTTTTTTCCCCTCCCTCCCCTTCCCCCCCTCCCTCATGTGCCCTTGGTAATTTATACATCGTTATTTTGTCATATCTTGCCCTATCCGGAGTCTCCCTTCCCCGGTTCTCTGCTGTCCCTCTCCCAGGGAAGAGGTCACATGTGGATCCTGTAATCAGTTCCCCCTTTCCAACCCACTCACCCTCCACTCTCCCAGCATCGCCCCTCACACCCTTGGTCCTGAAGGTATCGTCCACCAAGGATTCCCTGTACCTCCAGCCCTCATTTGTACCAGTGTACAGCCTCTGCCCTATCCAGCCCTAACAGTGTTTCTCTCTATCCTTGTGGAGCCCTGGTGATGGGCTGGGCTGCTAAGTAGTAGGTTAAAGGGGCTTTCCCCTCCTGTGAAAAGTTACACTCTCGGGAAACTCACGGGTGCCAGTCCTACCCTGTCCTCCAGGGTTGCTCTGAATCAAGGTCAACTCAATGGCAGTGAGTTTGGCTTTTTAATGTCTCTCCCTGTTGTTGTTGTTGTTGTTAGTTTGCCATCCAGTTGGTTCTGGTCCATGGCAAACCTATTCACAGCAGAATGTAACAATAACAGCTCCTCCTCCATCCACCCAAGTGTTCCTATGCTCAGTCCTCTTGTTGTCGTCACTGTGTCAATCCAGCTCTTCAAGGGCCTTCAACCTTTTTTCACAGCCCTTCCATTTTTCTAAGCATGATGCCTCTCCAGGGACTGGTCTCCACTCACAACATGTCCAAAGTCTCACCATCCTTACTTCTAATGGGAATTCTGGCCGTACTTCCAAGACAGATTTTGTTTGTTCTTTTGGCAGTCCATGGTACTGTCAATATTCTTTGCCAGTACCATGGTTCAAATTCATACAGTTTACCTGGGTCTTCTTCACTCAATGGCAAGCTTTTCACATGCAGATGAGGCAAATGAAAATACTATGGTTTGGATCAGGTGTACTTCCTGCTTAAAGTAACATCCTAACTTTTCAACATTCTAAAGAGCTCTTATGCAGCAGATCTACCCAGTGCAATGTATCTTTTCATCTCTTGACTGCTGCTTCCAGGAGCATTGCTTGTGGATCCAGACAAGACAAAATCCTTGACAACTTCAGGTTTTTCTCGATTTATCATCATGTTACCTATTGGTTCAGTTGTGAGGATTTTGGTTTTCTTTGTGTTGAGTTGTATCCCACATTGAAGGCTGCAATCCTTGATCTTCACCAGCAAGTGCTTCAAGTCCCCCATCCTTGTCAGCAAGCCAAACTGTGTCGTCTGCATATAGCAGGTAGTTAATAATATTTCCTCCAAATCTGATTCTGTGTTCTTCTTCATATAATTTGGCTTCTCTGATTATTTGCTCACCATACAATTGAAAAAGTATAATAAGTGGGTGCAACCAGGATGCACACCTTTCTTGGTTCTTAAACCATGCAATCTACCCTTGTTCTATAAGTGTTCTGGAATTCTCTTCTCAAAACTATCCATGTTTTCTTATGATCCACACAGTCAGATAGCTTGGGTGTTAATAAAACATAAGTAACCATCTTTAGGGTATTCACTGCTTTCAGGCAAGATCCATCTGATATCTGATATCCTTTGTTCCACATCCTCTTCTGAATCTGGCTTAAATCTCTGGGAAACCAAACTCACTGCCTTGTAGTTGATGACAACTCATCCTGACCCTATAGTATAGGGTAGAACTAACTGCCCCTGTGAGTTTCTGAGACTGTAACTCATTATGGGAGTAGAAAACCTTGCCTTTCTCCCACGGAGTGACTGGTGGTTTTGAACTGCTGACCTTGGGGTTTGCAATCCAACCTGTAACCACTGTGCCACGATGGCTCTTGAATGCTGAATATGGTAACTTTCTGTCAATGAATCAATGCAACTGTTGTTGTATTAGCTTCAGTACAATTTGACTCACATGTGATGCCAATGATAGTGTTACATAATTTGACCATTCTGTTGGTCTCCCTTCTTTGGTATGTATACACATATGGATCTTTTCCAGTCCGTCAGCCAAGTAGCTGTATTCCAAATTTCCTGACATAGATGAGTGAGTGCTGCCAGTGCTTTATCAGCTTGTGGAAACATTTCAATAGATATTCCAGCAATTCCTGGCATCTTGTTTTGGGCTAGTGCTTTCCATGCATCTTGAATTTCTTCTTTCCTGACCATTGGTTCTTGCTCATATGTTACCTCCTGAAATGGTTGAATGTTGGTCTATTCTTTTTGATACAGTGACTCCATATTGTTTCCATCTTCCTCAGATGTTTCCTTCATCATTCAATATTTTGCCCATAGAATTTTTTAATATTGCACCTCAAGACTTGACATTTTTCTTCAGTTCTTTCAGTTTAAGATATGCTGAATATGTTCTGTTTTGGTTTTCTAACTCTAGGCTTTTGCACATTTTGTGATAATATTTTACTTTGTATTCTCGAGTTGTCCTTTGAAATTTTCTATTTAGCTCTTTACTTCATCATTTCTTCCTTTTGCTTTAGCTACTCTCTGATTAAGAGTAAGTTTCAGAGTCTCTTTGGACATGCACTTGTATCTTTTCTTTATTTCATTTTTTTTATAATTACACTGTGCTTTATTCAGAGATGTTCTCAAAATTTGGTTGGTTATTATCAAGGTTGTATATTGACTCTCGTGTACTTGTTTGCATTTTCTTGAACTTCAACTTGAGCTCACATATGAACAATTGCTGATCTGTTCCACAATCAGTCCCTGGACTGGTTTCAGTTGCTGATATTGAGCTTCTTTTATTGTCTCTTCCCACAGGTGTAGTCAATTTGATTTCCGTGTATTCCATCTGGAGAAGTCCACATTTATGGTCACCTTTTTTGTTGTTGATCAAATGTTTGAAGAAATCATTAATCATGCAAAATTCTAACATACAATCAAGATAAATTGGTAATTATTGGTGATTGGAGTGCAAATGTTGGAACCAAAGAGGAAAGAACAGAAGTTGGAAAATATAGTATATGCTATCAGCAATTTATTGGTCTTGCAAACTCTGTCATGCGATCTCCAGCTTGGTTTCTATCACCAAGACCATATTTTTCAACTACTGATCCTTCCTCTTTGTTTTCAACTTTTGCATTCCAATAGCATTTTGATAGCAAGTCTGACAAATTTGGGACTGAATATGGTGGTAGAATTATTCAATTTCTGCATCACCAGCTTTGGGTGGTTGGTGCATAAATTTGAACAATAGTTGTATTGATTGGTTCTCCTTGAAGGGGCATAGATAGCATCCTATCAAAGATAGCATTGTACATTAAAATAGATCTTAAAATGTCCTTTTGATGATGAATGCAATGTTGTTTCTCTTGATTGTGTCATTTCCAGCAGAGTAAACCGTAAGATTTTCTGTTTCAAAATGGTCAATATCAGTCCATTTCAGCTAACTAATGCTTACAATATCAATCTTTATGTATTCCATTTCATTTTTAATGACTTCCAATGTCCCTAGATTCATATTTCATACATCCCAAGTTTCAATTATTAATGACGATTTGAACTGTTTCTCCTCATTTTGAGTTGTGCCCCATCAGCAAATGAAGGTCCTGATGGCTATACTCGATTTGCATCATTATGGTCGACTTGCCTATGAAAAGTCAGCTCTTCCTCTTCCTCAGCCGTATTTTGAGTACTTTCCAAGTTGAAGAGCTCATCTTCTGGCACACGTTCTGACAATGTTCTTCTGTTGTTCATGGGGGGTCTAGTAACTGACAGTGTTGCTGCTATCCATAGGGTTTTCAATGGCTCATTCTTCCCATGCAGGCAGCCAATTCCTTCTTCATTGTCTGTTCTTTGTCTGGAAGCTCTTTGGGTGACCCTGCTGGTATATGAAATGCCAATCACATAGCTCCCAGTATCTCACAAAACAAAAGTCACCACAGTACCACAAAATGCCAGACAAGTGATGGACCTCTATTCTTAGTGAGGCGTGGCCTGGTGGGAGGAGTGTGCCCTTAGGTGGTTCTGATCCACTTACTGGAACAAATACTGTTAGTTCTTATTTCATAAATGTGAAATGCATAAAAGAGACCCCCCAAAAATATCCTCCAATTCAGACTTTCTGCCTTTTAAAAGAGGATAACCCACTCTGATTCAAAGTCATTGAGGTGTTTTGTTTTCCCCTCCCTCTGAGGCTACAGAGACTAGACTAATCACAGCTGAGGTGGAGCGACTGAAATGACTTAAAGCACCAGCTAGACTGGCTGTCAGAAGCAGCTACAGTCAACAGCTACAGACTGACAGAGCTGCTCAGCCAAGAGCTGAGGGTTCTCAACTCCCACTTCTACTGATGGGCACAGCCAGTGGCCTCTGGGAGTTGACTGGAACCCAGCAGCCAGCTGTGAGGAGCAAGCTAATTCATCTCAGCCTGGCCCAGGTCATCAAGTCACTGAAGGAGTATCGGGAAAGAGGGAAGAAATTTGGGGTCCCACATTTGGCCACAGACAAAAGTTGTTCTGTGTTTAGACAGTAGTTCTGGGCCTGAGTTTGGGGCAGGTGTGATGGAGGAAAGTCGGCTCCCTCCCTGCATCTGGGAACAGATGGTGGGGCTGCCCTGGAAACAGCAGGTCAGTCAGCTGGAGCAAAAAAGGCTTGGCCTCTAAAGCCCTGGCAGGGCAGACTGAAGCTACCTGGACTGTTTTTTCTTAACCCAATAGCTCCTGCTACCCTCACCACCCCCAACTAGGTAAAAGATGCATTTTCTTTACAGAGGCAACTTTCTAGAAAGGAGACCAGCCCACCAGCTGTGAAAGGTCCCCTTAAACCATTTTACTTTGAGCAGGAGGAAGAAATGTTGAGATTCCCAGAGCCACGTGGAATTGTGGATCCTCTAGTTTAGGTTCCAGTGATGCCAGATCGATTTTTCTAGAGAAAGTCAAAATTCCTGTTTTCTTAAAAACCTCCTGATTTTTTCAAAGGCGATTCAATAACATTGGATAGAAGCCAAGTAGGCCAAAGAGCCCTGATGGCACAGTGGGTTATGTGTTGGGCAGCTAACTAGAAGGTCAGTAGTTTGAAACCACCAGTCACACTGGGGGAGCGGGGGTTGGGGGATAGGGTGGGGGGCTGTGCAGAGATGAGACCTTCTAGTCCATATAGAATTTCAGCCTCGGAAACCCACAGGGGCAGTTCCGCTCGGTCTTACAGGGTCACTGTGAGTTGGAATCTTCTAGATGGCAGTGAATAAGCAGGCCAACCAGAGTCCACACAGGTCCTCATTTGGCCATGGGAGTCCCCAGTCTGTGACCCTCACAGAATCGACCTTTGTGTATCGATGTTAAAAGTGAGATCCAGAGAGGGGAGTGCCTGTCCCCTTGAGGAGCACCGAGTTGACTTTCCAGTCTCCAATCTGGATTTCTACCCCTGAGCTCTAAATATGCATTAATCACATTCATTTTTACCAGTTAGTACAGGAATCACCAAAGACAGCAATCAAAGGAAATCATAAAAAGTTTAACTTCCTGTATTTTTTCCATAAAACAACCCAGCAAACTGAATGGCCAGATCTAACCTCTGGCTAGCCAAAAAAGTACTACCATGAGCAGACGTCAAACAAGCATCCACTCTCCATCTTTGTGATTTGTTTCTCTAGTACACCACTCCAGGTAGCATAATGTGTTAGTCCAGGTAGACCAGAGAAACAAATTCACAGACACTCATGTGTATAAGAAAGAGCTTTGTATAAAAGAGCAATTGTATATTGAGAAACATCCCAGCCCAGTCCAGATCAAGTCCGTAAGTCCAATATTATCCCCTATGTCCAATACTGGTCAATAAATTCCTCTTTAGACTCATGTAGCCATGCAATAATGCCAAATGCAAGAATATCACAGACCAGTGGGTGGAAAGTCATGTAGATCCAGTAGCGGTGAAGGATCTTGGTGCTGGCAGGGGTCACTATGTGGCTCCTCCAGCTCCAGGGCTCTGGCTCTCTCAGTGTGTCTCCATGTGGTTTGTCAACAGGATTGTGTAGAAAAGAGACAGTGTGTTCCACCACAAGATAGCAATACAGGAATACCCAAAATCCTCTGGAGAAAGCCAGGCCCCACAGAGGCCTCATTCGCTGTGACCCTATTGACAGGCTAGACTTTACCCTTTCTCAAGTTATTAGATTATGTAACTGCCTACAGTGGGTTTTCCAACAATTCCTGGAGCCTTGTTTTTGACTAATGCTTTCAGTGCAACTTGGACTTCTTCTTTCAGTACCTTTGGTTCTTATATGATACCTCTTAACATGATGCAATATTGACTAGTTCTTTTTAGTATAGCGACTCCATATATTCCTTTAATCTTTAAAATTTTTTCAGTTTTATTGACATATAATTCAGATGTCATATAATACAATAGTTTAAACTTGTTAAAAAGAGGTGTGTAATGATCTGATCACTGAAGACAAATGGCTATCAAAAGATATAGGGTCTTAGAGACTTCAAAGTAAATAAGCAGCTGTCTAGCTCAGAAACAAGAAAACCCACATGGAAGAAGCACACCAGCCTGTGTGATCATGAGGTGCCAAAGGGATCAGTTATCAGGCATCAAAGAACAAAAAAAGTCATATAATTGTGTGCTCACCTTCCCGATATGATTGCTGAAGACAAATGGGCGCATAAACAAATGTGGTGAAACAAATCCTGGCTGTCAAAAGAGATAGCGTCTGGGCTCTTAAAGACTTGAAGGTAAACAAGCAGCCATCTAGCTCAGAAGCAACAAAGGCAACATGGAAGAAGCACACCAGCCTGTGTGATCATGATGTTTCAAAGGGATCAGGTATCAGGCATCAAAGAACAAAAAATTTATATCATTGTGAATGAGGGCAGTGAAGATTGGGAACCCAAGAACCATGTGTAGGCAAGTGGTCATCCCCTTTCAGAAGGGTTGTCGGGAGATGATCCAGTCGGTGCAGTGTAGCAATGATGAAACATACAACTTTCCTCTAATTCCTAAATGCTTCCTCTCCCAACCCCCTCCTGTATCATGATCCCAATTCTGCCGCACAAATCTGGCTAGACCAGAGGATGTACACTGGTACAGACAGGAACTTGAAACACAGGGAATCCAGGTCAGACGCTCTCTTTAGGACCAGTGCTAAGAATGGCTATACCGTGAGGGTGGAGGGAAAGTGGGGTATTAAGGGGGGACCGATTACAAGGACCTACATAACCTCCACCCTGGGGGAAGGACAACAGAAAAGTGGGTGAAGGGAGATGTCGGACAGTGTAAGATATGACAAAATAATAATTTATAAATTATCAAGGGTTCATGAGGGAGGGGGTAGCGGGGAGGGTTGGAGAAAATGAGGAGTTGATACCAAGGGCTCAAGTAGAAAGCAAAGGTTTTGAGAATAATGATGGCAACAAATGTAGAAATGTGCTCGACACAATGTATGTATGGGTTGTGATAAGAGATGTGCAAGCTCCTGATAAAATGATACAAACAAATACATAAACAAATAGAAAATAACTAGAGCAAAGCTATATGTTTCATTGTTGCTCCACTGCACCCTGAACACCTCTTCTCTTCCCACAACCGTTCTGTAAGGGGATGTCCACTTTCCTTCAGATGGGTTTTGGCCTCGTCCCTACTCCATACCCTTCCTCATTCACAATGATGTGATTTTTTTTGTTCTTTAATGCCTGATCCCTTCAACACCTCGTGATCACACATGCTGGTGTGCTTCTCCCACGTGGGCTTTGCTGTTTCTGAGCTAGATCGCGGATTGTTTATTTTCAAGCTTTTAAGGTGAGCATCACGGCATGCCAGTTCAATAGAACAAAGTGTTCTTGCAATTGAGGGAGAAAAGAAGTGGAGGTCCAATGTCCATCTGCTACCTTAATTCTAAACCTATCAATATTAACAAGGGTTTAGGAGGGAGGGGGTAGGGAGGGAGATAGAAAAACGAGGAGCTGATACCAAGGGCTCAATTAGAAAGGAAATGTGTTGAGAATGATGAGGTCAACAAATGCACAAATGTCCTAAACACAATGGAATGATGTATTGATTGTGATAAGGGTTGTACAAGCCCCCAATAAAATGATTTTAAAAAAAAAGGGGGGACTGATTACAAGGATTTACATATAAGCCCCTCCATGGAGTTGCACAACAGAAAAGTGGATGAAGGGAGATATGGGCACTGTAAGACATGACAAAATAATTGATAAATGATCAAGGTTCCATGAAGCAGGGGAAAAAGTGAGGAGCTGATATAAAGGGAGTAAGGAGAAAGCAAATGTTTTGAGAATGATGGCAAAAATGTACAAATGAGCGTGACACAATGTATGTACATATGGATAGTTATATGAGCCCTCAATAGAATGATTTTTATTTTTAAAAACGGGAAAAGAGGAAGTTTCGGGGGGTGTGGGCGGTACATCTATTCCAAGCTATGCTGCTCCCTAAACTATGTGCTCAGATTAGTATTGGAAAATTCGTCTCACCTCATGGATAAAGTCAAATGGAACCCCAAGGACTCTTTCAGGAGGGCCGCGTTCCACCGGAACAAGGCACCGGTCACCGCCTCCCCACTTCCGGTCATATTTCCTGTACCGCGTATGGAATTGTCCCTTTGCAACCACCGTAGCCACGCAACCTGCGTCCTTGCCTTCCCATTGGTTGGGGATTTTTACCGCCAAAGCGCAGGCGATTTCCTAGACCTGCGCTAATAAGCGCGGCGCGAACTAGGCTGCAGGGAGCCCGCAGACTCTTCGGTCAAGTGGGCGGCCGACAAGGAGGTCCCGGTACCAGGTCTACCCGCCATGTTCTGTGAAAAGGCGACGGAGGTGGTCCGCGAACTGCACCACACGCCAGAAGGGCAGCTGCCCGCCTTTAATATGACGGGCTGGACGGCAGAGGGCGGGATGGAGGTCCGGGGAGCTTGGCTGAAAGGGGCTGGAGGGTGAGCGGGATCTCCCCTGGGCTGCTCTTTTCGCGGTTTGCTTCAGATTCCCCTGAGGGTGTGAGCCAAGTTCCGGAAGGGAAAGTAACAGCATAACAAAAGGTTACTGTGGGAGAAAGAAGGAAGTTACTGTACAACTCAGCAATTGCGCTTCCTCAAAGTCTACTTCCTTCCGTTTTGCTTCATTTTTAGCTTTGTTGCTTTTCCTTTGCTTAGCCAAGTAAAAGGTTGCCTAATACGAACTAAAGTAAATTCGAATCCACCTCCATTCTGCCGAAGAAAGCTGGAAGCTTTCTGTTCTTTTAAAGATTGACAGCCTCAGAAACCCACAGAACCAGTCGTTTTTATTGGATCTAGCGTTTTATGCGCGTTAGTGTGCGCGCACGCACTCAGTGAGCAAAATGTGATGATGAAGTAGGCCTCTGGTGCCAGACTGAGATTCATACTCTGTTCGATCACTGTGGACTCAGGCTTTCTGTGCGTCCAATGTTCTCACCAACAAAAATGGGCATGATGATGGTACAGAGCTCTTGGTGTAGTGAGGAACTGTACCTGACACACCCAGGGCTGAGTCCCTGTATGCTGTTTCTACAAGAAATAATAATAGTGCTAACAGTCGTATTGTTACTATTATGATTATTTGTCCACTACAATACCATGGAAGTAGGAATGATGTTCAGCACTTAGCTTGCAATTGTCTCTCCTCATAATTGTGTGAGATCTGAGCTGTCTCCCCCCACCTCAAACATGTGAGTGGAGAATTGAAGTTAGGAGATTTGTCAGTGGTGATATAGCCAGTAAAGAGCAGAGCTAGAGCTTGAACCCTGGAAGTCTGGCTCAAGAGCCTGTACGTTTAAGCATCGTAGTAAACAATCATAGGGCAGCAACTAGATAGATGTCAGTGAGAGGACCAAGAAACACAAGTGAATAGAATGCAATGTGGTAAGTGAAACTGGTGTTGCGTAGATGGGAGCATAAAGAGAAATGCTACTGGGGGGTTGGGAGTGGGTGTTCGAGCCTTGTATGAAGTATTAGCCCTCACACAGGCAGGTGATAAACAATGGCTTAAGACTCATGATCACAACTGGAAAGGTTATGTATGGAGATGTCAATGGTGGGTTCTAGGATTAGAAAAACTTCGGCATTATTCCACAGGCATTTGGAATCAGGTAGAGGTTTTCAGGTAGGGGTGTGGCGGGATGTTTTTATATTTTGGAGTACTTATTGGCAGTAAAATGAGGCCTGGAGTTATGCATTGGGCTGCTAGCCTAATGGTCAGCAATTCAAACACACCAGCCATTCTAAGGGAGAAAGATAGCCGCTTCTGTAAAGATTTACAGCTGTGTAAACCATAGGGAGCAATTTTCTCCGTCCTATAGGGTCATTTAATCAAAATGTACTTAATGGAAGTGGTTTTGGTTATTGGCAATATGGAAAATGCATCAGAAGAGAAGAACTAATGGAGGCAGAGAGATGAGCTAGTGGTGAGAAATGTGGATGATTGAAACTCAATTCTACAGATATTGATAAATTAGTTTTTTAAGTGATTGAAGACTAGCAGGACTTGTAACTTTTAGAATTGTGGAGATGAAATGGGTAATAAATGACATCAAGAGTAAACAAGGCTATTCATCATCATCAAATATTTTCAACATATAATTGGCTACAGGGTTGGTTGAACCCAAGACTGTATTTTGGCTGAAAGAATATGTGATGTCACTTCTTTTCAAATGGTCAACTATCTTATTAATATTTATGAATTTTAGAATTAAAACATTTTATTTGTCTAAGTGAAAAATTTCTATCTTAAGGTAGATGGTAGGAAAAATTCCTTTGGCCTTTCTTTTCTTGCAGTACAAACCAAAACTGTGTCTTTGGGGGAAAAAATTGGGAGAAATATTTTAAAACTTGTATTTGTTGTTTTTGCAGTGAAAATATGTACTTTCATGCTCGATTAAGCCTTTATTTTTGATATAGGTACATAAATAGCCAGAATTTATGCAATGGCTATGGATTTTAAATAAATTATATATATAAATTGAGGATAAATGTAGTACAGATAGACTTAGGGGATTAATTGAATGCATTGGGGAATCCATGGATATATATCAAAAGCAGTTTATATATTCCAGGAGGATGGACTCAGACAAATTCTGGAGGAGATGAAGGCTTTATATGAACAAAACCAATCCGATGTGTAAGTTTTCATAAGATTTTTTTTAAGTTATCAGAGTTAAGAATTAATTAGAAATAATATTAGCTAGTTGATTTTGCATCATATTTGGGTTTTTTTAAATCTCTGTGCACCTGATTATATTCTAACTATATAATTTAGCCCAGCTCTAAAGGACTTAATATTGCTTATTGTTATATCTGCATTTTGGGTGCTTTAATGCATATTTGTTGGTTGATTGATATGATGGAATTAGGATAGACCCAAATTGAGATACAAGTGAATAAAAGCACTAACAAAGTGGAATACATACATTTTACTTTTTAAAAAAATTAATAGATGTTTTAATGCATTGAGTAAAGAGAATAGACAATATATAGTAGGCAGTATAGACAATAGACAACATGATAGCTACATGTTGGGCTGCTGACTGCAAGATCAGCTGTTTGGAACCATCAGCTACTCTGAGGAGGAAAGATGAAGCTTTCTACTCCTATAAAGTGACAGTCTTAAAAATCCAGAGGGGCAGTTCTACCCTGTCCTATGGGCAGAACTGCTTTGGGTGGAAATCAACTCACTGGCAGAGTTTGGTTTGAGTATCGGCGCAGTAGAGATTATTCATAGTTGGAGTGGAGTTTATACAGAACTAGTGCTGCAGAAAGCTCAAAAGGTTTCTAGATTTACAGATAGTAAAAGTTCAGCCTGGGATTTGGCACAGTGAAGAATTTGAGCTGTAAGACAAAGTAATAGTGCCCTGTGATTTGGTCAAAAACAAACCAAGCTCACTGCCATTGAGTCAATGCCGACTCATAGTGACTCTATGGGACAGGATAGACTGCCTGTGTGGGTTTCTGAGCCTTTTTTAAAACAGTTTTATTGGTACTTAATCCACATATATCACACAATTCAATAGTTCAGTCATATCAAGAAGACTTACATAATCATTAACACAATCAATTCTTTAGAGATAAAATTACAAATAATGAGTAAGAAAGAAAAGACCACCTTGTCTTAGAACAAGCAAGAAATGCTCTCACCTAAACAGCAGTTGTCAACCTGTTGGTTACGACCCGTTGGGGGTCAAACAACCCTTTCACAGGAGTCACCTAAGACCTGAAAACACATTTCCAATGGTCTTAGGAACCAAGACACTGTTCCTCTAGCTGTCTCTAGGCAGGGCTGCCCATATGCAGATATGCCCACATACGAGTAACTGGCGTGAAAACTGTTACCCATGCTACACTATGCTTTACAACAAAATTAATTTCATTTGTAGTTAGAAATTAGTCTTTCACAATAGAAAATGTTTTTGTGATTAATCACTCTGCTTTAATTATGTTCAAATTGTAACAATGAAAATACTTCCTGCTTATCAGGTTTTACATGACGATTCATAACAGTAGCAAAATTACAGTTATGAAGTAGCAACAAAAATAATTTTATGGTTGGGGGGGTCACCACAATATGAGGGACTGTAGTAAATGTATATTAGGAAGGTTGAAAACCACTGACCAAGAACAAGTTCAGGTTAGAAGGGAGGTCATCTGACCATGTATCCAGTTCATTCCAGCATAATCACACTTACAATGATCTCTATCTGATAGAAAAGCTGTTCGAGACACTTTCCTGTGACTAGAGGGGATCTGCTGGTGGCTTAATCTGACTAGATACTCTGCAGATGGGTTTGGGGCCCCCCTATCTTCTATAGCATTCTATAAATTGGGTCTTCGAAATTTGGGCTCTGATACTTTTCCCTTTGTCATTTTTGAAATTTGTTTTGCGTGCCTTTGGGTCACGCAAGCTGGTGTGCTTCTTCTTTGTGGACATAGTTCACTCCTCGTTTAGATGACTACTTGTTTGAATTTAAGACTCCACACACTATTCCGATTGATAGTGAGCACCATTTGTTTTCTTCACCACACTTAGCTATAGCACCCTTATCTTCAGTGATCATTACATGAGGTGGGCAAGGCCATGTTATCCAAACTAACTGTCTTTGGATTGGGACTAAAGTTAAATTGGGGCCAGAATCCATCTGCTTGTCCCTGGGATATGCATAGCTCGGGTTTACTTTGACAGCCATACTATGACAAATTAATACCCTGTAAGACCAACTACCCCACCAACAGCAACAAAACAACTAGCAGACAACTAAAGACAAACACAAACAAAACAAGCAAATGAAAGGCAGGGAAAAAAACCCATAGAAACAGAAAAGTAACACATTGTCAATCATTCCCCCTGGAGTATAAGATGATTGCACTGGCAACACCATCAAGTTTTCCGATGACACATCATTCTGCTGTAGGTTTGAGGAGTCTGCAAGTACAGTTCTAACTTGAGCCGAAACCCATGAGTTGTTGCTCCACACAGTTAGATCTCATATTCAGTTGAATTCTGTTTACCCTAAGCAGGGGGGATCGATGCCAGGGGAAACATCCTGGATCAATTCTTCCAAGTTTAAATCCCTGCCCAACAGATCAAAGCCAGTCATATCACTGAGAGGGGAGCATCAAGGTACTAAATATATGGTGATTCTGAGTCCCTTTTGATGGACTCCAACCAAATGGGGTTCCCCCCAAGGTCCAATGACCATCACTTCCACAGGTCCAGGGCAGCCACTCTGCTTCCTCTTCTATCTAAGCACCCCAGTCCTCAGTCCAAGGGTACAGGCACCTTTGAGGCCAGGCTCAGTTCATTCTGCTGGGCCTCTGTGTTAAGCGCTTGTGTAGCCCGAGTGATGCCATGCTGACCACAAGGTTTACCGTACCACAAGGTCAGCATCCAGTGACATCTTGGTGTTTAGTCCATGGCATGTTTTATTGAGCTTTGGCTAGAGACATATTTGTAGTGTTTACCCAGGAACATAAAATCTGTCCCTATAGGTTCCCTACAATCATTGTTTAGCACCCCTTCCCAATGTGAGGATATTTCTCCCCAATCACCTACCATGCTCGCCAACAGAACTATCAGTGATGTTCCTCTCCCCTGGCCTAAACTTGATTTCCTGGCAAGGTTCTTTCATTTCTGTGGGGATTTGCCCCAGCCTTGTCTTGGTGTAGACCCTCAGGTGGATGGTCTTATCCCATATCCCACCTCTTTGTGGAGTGACCCACTTTGGAGGATATTTTTGGTTTAAGGATTATTTTAGGACTTGGGTTTTTCCAGTTTACGTGGCTCTAGAAAGTCTAGCGTTCTTGGTAATTTGAAATTCAATTTTGAATTTTTCCCTTTTGATCAGCATTCGTTTATAGATTCTTTAATCAAAAAGTTCACACTATCAATAGAATTGCCATGTGCCCCTGGGGGTGATTGATAATGTTCTCTAATATAAAATTACAATGATGTCTCTTAAGATTAACCAGAGATGTACGTAAACCATAGATAACATGAATGGGATTTAGACTTGCATTTAATTCTAGCCCAATATGAGAATTAGTTCTTGTGACTTGGCCCTTTTTGATGCTCACTGAAGATATGGATGCTATAGCAAAGTGTAGTAAAGAAATTTAGATGGTATGATTTTTAGAAAGAATGGCGCATGGGGGTCTTATTTTTCAACAAGCAGCCTTCTGAGTGAAATGTCACCTAAGTCCACATGGAAGAAGCACATCAGCCTTTGTGACCAGAGGAGTGTGAATAATTAAAACTCAAATATGAAGGAGGGAATAGTATTAGAGCTTAAATTGTGAACACCTGATTTGCAGAAGGATATGGATGACAGTGGAAATCCAAAATCATTTGCAAGTTCCACACAAGTGGTTTAAGATTCCGGTGAATCCTCTCTGACTCAGTTGAAGGATGTCAGTAGTCTTGCTATCAGACAGAGAGTGTTATAGAGATGATTACAATAAAGCATGATATCATTTGACCTCTGTTTTGACCCATTTTACTTCAGTAAAAACAAAGTGCAGGGGAAATATGTATGGATAAAGCTCTGTGAGTCCTCTCTGAGCATAGACAAGTGTTGTGGTTAGCCTTGCTGTTATGCAGAGTGCATTGGAAAGTGGATTATTGCAGATGCAATTCCTTTAAAATTTAGCACCATAGCCATTGATCTCCTTTTTGACCCATTTTAAATTGATTTTAGTTTTTTATATTTTCTATCTTTTCAGTTGGGATACTTTTGTTTTACTTTGTTATTTTTAGTAGGTTTTTTGCTGTTTTTAAATGTTTTAGTGTATATGAAATCTAGGGTAGGTATATCTATTGAGACAATATCTTGATTAATGGTTCCTGAGTTGTGGCCGGGGCGGTTTGAAGGAAGTGAGTACAATAATAACAGTGAGTACAAGAAGGAAGAAAATGTTCTAAATTCGATTGTGGTGATGATTGTACAACTCTTCTTAATATGATTGAACCATTTAATTATATAATTTGCGATGGACTTTTTAACAGTTTATTGGTATATAATTCACATATCGTTGTAGAATCATCACCATAATCAGGTTTAGATATTTTCTTCATTCTTGGACTCATTGTTATTAGCTCCCCATTTCCTCCCCACCTCCCCTGCCCTGCCCCAAGGAACCATGAATCCAGTTACTGCCTCTGATTCACCTATCTTGGATTTTATATACAGAAAAACAGTGAAAACAATAAAAACAACACTAACAAGACTATGAAAGTAAAACAAAAACCTCAGTCAAAAGAAAGCTACAAGTATCTTAAGAACTAGAACACATTTAGATGGCTCATAAGGGAGAGCAAATGGTGGGGTGCTGAGTTTGAACCTAACCGCATCCGCAGGAATCCACTGCGCTCTGCATGCTAGCGAGGCCCTCCACCCCTCGTCCATGGTCACAGTGAGGCTCCAAGGGTTTGCTTCATGAGTGTTTTCCCTTCACTTTTTTTTTTAAATTGAAACAGCTTTAAAATGGGTCCAAAGGAAAATCAAATAAGATATACTGCATTTTGATCTATGTCTGACATATTGATTTACAGTGTCTGATAATAGAGCTCTTCACATCCCTCAGCTATAACGAGAGGGAATTCACAAGAGGCTTGATCTCTTTGTGGACCCTCTAAATGGATTGTGGGCTTCCACTGACAACCATAGCCTTCTACAAACCAATTGTTCACAATTTAAGCTTTGATATCATTCCAGCCTTTAGATTTGGATTATGTTCACACAGGCTGATGTGCTCCTTCCATGTGACACCCCACTTAGATGGCTGCTTGTTTGAAAACAAACCTTTAAAATCCCCAACACTATTTTTTCTAATAGCTGGGCACCATCTAGGTTCTTCACCACATTTTGCTGTAGACTCATATCTTCAGTGATTTCTTCATGAGGGCAACCACTAAGCAGGACCATGTCATAAGAACTAGCTGTTCTTAGATTGGGACTAGAATTAAGTACAAGCCTAAAATCCACTCATGGTTTATAAATGACTCTGGTTCACCTAAGAGACATCATTGTCATTTTATGTTACAGAACATTATCAATTATCATCCCCTTGCTGACTCATGACAACTTTATAGGGCAGGGTAGAACTGTCCTGTGAGTCTCCCAGCCTGCACATCATCACAGGAGTAAAAAGCCTCATCCTTCCCCCACAGACTTGGCTGGTGACTTTAAACTGTTGATGTTTCACTTAGGAGTCTAATGTGTAGCCGGTACACTTTGATGGTGTCATTAGTTTAGCCAATGTTACAGAATTTAGAACATTGTTGAGAAAGGGAAATTATACAAATATGGGCCAGCTGTGAACTGCAATACATGAATTGTTGACTTGTGTAAATTAAACCTTTAAGTGACTGAGTACTATTTACAGAAACAACAGGAGTTGGTGATAGGGCAAACGTTCCAATAATATTTACAACAGCAGAGCCACACCTGCCATAAAAAGCAAAGAAGCATTAAAACAGACTGGTAGTTCTGGGCCACTGTTCTTGGTGGCAAGAGATTGAAACCAAGTCCCGTGCTGTGGTTGACTTCTTTCACTAGTTTAATGACATCGAGTCCCATCCATATTGTAGATTGTGCCAATTCTTCATTTCTCCGATTGGCTGAGTAACAACATCAGCAGCAGCAGTAGTGTGTACACATATATATCACATTTTCCTATTCATGGGCATTAGGTGGTTCTTATCTTCACCCATTGCAAATAGTATAGCAAGGAATGTTGGTGTACAAGTCTGTTTGCATGTCTTTTCAAATCTGGGTGTAGTAGATCAGATTTTTGTTGAGTTGCGACACTACTACCTACATTAGCGATACCATTTTACATTCCTACCAGCAATGGATACAGGAAATTTTTTTTTTTTGGTAGTGAGTTTGGTTAGGTTTATTTATTTTATTAAATCATTTTATTGGGGGCTTGTATAACTAACTCTTTGCACAATCCATAAATCCATCTATTATGTCAAGCACATTTGTTGCCATCATCATTCTCAAAACATTTTCTTTCTTCTTGAGTCTTTGGTATCCGCTCATTTTTTACCCTTCTTCTCCCTCCCTCCCTACCTCACAAAACTTTGATAATTTATAAAAATTTTTTCATGTCTTACACTGTCCAATATCTCCCTTCACCCACTTTTCTGTTTTCCACCCCCAGGGAGGGGGTTATATGTGGATCATTGGTTCCTCTTTTCTCCCCCACCTTCCCCTTACCCTCCTGGTATTGCTGCACTCATTGATCCTGAAGGGTTTATCTGCCCTGGATTCCCTGTGTTTCCGGCTCTTATCTGTATCAGTGTACAGCCTCTGGTCTACCCGGATTTGTAAGGTAGAATTGAGATCATGATAATTGGGGGAGGAAGCATTAAAGAACTAGAGGAAAGTTGCGTGTTTCATCAGTGTTATACTGCACACTGACTGGCTCGTCTCCTCCCTGTGACCCTGCTGTAAAGGGATGTCTACTTGCCTACAGATGGACTTTGAGTCTCCACTCCGCACTCCCCCTCATTCACAATGATGATTTTTTTTTGTTCTTTGATGACTGGTACCTGTTCCTATAGATACCTCGTGATCACACAGGTTAGTGTGCTTCATCCATGTGGGTCTCTATCTTCAAGCCTTTAAGATCCCAGAGGCCATATCTTTTGATAGCTGGTACCATCAGCTTTCTTTTTCACATTTGCTTATGCACCTGTTTTGTCTTCAGCAATCATGTAGGGAAGGTGAGCATCATGGAATGCCAATTTAATAGAACAAAGTGTTCTTGCATTGAGGGAGTATTTGAGTAGAGTCCCAATGTCCTTTAATACTAAACCTATAAATACATGCACATTAGATCTACTTCTCCATCATCATATATAAATATTGGCATGTACACACCTGTATTTAGACCTTTAAATACTCTGACTCCTAATTCTTTCCTCTATTTCCTTTTGCTTTCTTCTTGTCCCACTATCATGCTCAGTCTTCATTTGGATTTCAGTAATTCCTCTAGGTTATACTGCTCTTGATCAAGCCCTACCAGGCCTCCTGCACCCTCCTGGCCATTGATTTTGAATCACTTATTGTTCCCTTGTCCCTAGGTTTGTTAACACCCACTTCCTTTCCCCCCACCCCCGCCTGCCCTGCTCCCATATCTCCCCAGAACCAGCAGTCCGTTGTTTTCTCCTTCAGATTGTTTATCCCGCCTATTTTTTCTAGATAGAATTGCAGAGATAATAATATGCACAAAAAACAAGACAGAGCAAAACGAAGCAACAAAAGAAAACCAAAAAAAGACAAAAAAAAAAAAAGAAAAGCCTGTAAATAGTTCAAGGTCTGTTTGTTGACCTTTAGGAGTGTTTTCCAGTTGAGTCTGATGGGGTGGCACACTCTGGCCCCAAAGTCTATTTTTTGTACTCCCTCAAGACTTCTTTGCTCTGCTTCCTTTGCTGTTCTGTTGCATGGCTCTTAGTGTTTTGCCTCAGTGTGATGGGGTCAGATTGGGCACAGTTCCCACACTGTGTTTCCAGTGTTGTCCCCTGGTAGCACTATGGGTCAGTGAGGTACATCGTGTCTCATAGTGGACTGGCCATATGGTCCTCTCTGCTTTGACTTCTCTGAGTGGAAATATCGTCCTCAGGGCTTGGTGGGCCAGGATGTGTTCCACTTTGAACTACTTTCTTGTATTCATAACACTTGTAAATTCTTGTTTTAAAAATTGGTCCCCCATCTTCCTGATGTCCTTCTGAGAAAACAATCACTGTAAGCAATGTCTGGTTAAATTATATATCAAAAGAAATCTTTTTATTTACCCACCTATAAATGTGATTTTTGTTTAGGACATTTGATGTATGTTTTTAAGTACTTGGTATTAGGTGTATTTGTGCTTAGTTTGTACAATGTAGACCATAATCTGGTACCCATAGAGTGACAGCAGATAGAAAAACCTAACAGCACAGGGTGTGCATTTTTCCTGTTTTCAGGGCCTAGTGCATTATGTGGAACAAAGCATGGTGGACCCTTTTTATATTCATCTAATTGCTTTAAAATGCTAAAGTAGATACTTACTCCTTTTGTTCTTCTGGTTTTAAAATGTGATCCATATCAAGTGTCTAAGAAGATGTGCATTTTATAGGGTGAAACTACTTCCTCTGTATATGAAAAAACCCTAAAGTATAGTAAAAAATATAGATGGGGAAATAGCAAATATTTGTTGAATGAATAAACTGCTGACTCCATGTCCAGCTACAGTAGTGTGGTGAGGATTCGGAAGTGCTCCTAGAAGCGGAGTGCTCATACAATAGAAACATCATGTAAGACCACCTTCTTCGGGCCATGATGTCAGGTTTTCTCTTACCTCAGTGAACAAATAGGACACTTGTCTTTTGAAATAATAGAAAGCAATCAGTGTGCAAAACTGTACAATACCAAATGGTTAAAGGAGATTAAATTATTATAGTATCATTGCATTGACAAGTTAGTTAACTTGGCTTTTTCTTACTTTAATCTTGTAATGTGTAAATAAAAGTTCTGAAGTAGAAGCAGCACAATTTGCTTAGGTAAACTGTTACGTACAAATAGGTAAAAATGTGTACGTGTATCAGTCCTTTGAAAAATATCATGGAAAAATTAATTTTTTTGGTTCTGTAGTGCCAGGAACTGGATTTAATGGTTTCTTGTGGGGATTGTAGGGGTGGTTGGTGGGAAAGAGGAAGCTAATAACAATGAGTACAAGAAATAAGAAAATGTTCTAAAATTGATTGTAGTGGTAATTGTACAGTTTTTTGTACAATTCTTAATAACTATTGAATTGTTTGATGTGAATTGTTACATGTCAATAAAACTTAAAAATTTTTGTTGTTCTGCAGTGTATTTATCCATTTTCTCTTTAATTCTCTTCCTAGTAATGAAGCAAAATCAGACGGAAGAAGCAATTTGATACCAACCATCAAATTTCGGCACTGTTCTTTGTTAAGAAATCGACGCTGCACTATTGCGTACTTGTAAGCTGCTGTGATTTTACTTGTAGTAGCAGGAAACAAAGAAGAGTTTTCCATGGGGTTTCTCAATTAAGTTTCTGGTTGATAGCAACAGATCTCAGATTTATTTATCTCTGTGGTTATGCATGGAGCCCTGGTAGCATGGTTACTTGTTGGGCTGTGATCTACATGGTCCACAGTTCAAAACCACTAGTAGTTCCGAGGGGAAAAGGCCGTGTTTCTATTCCTGTAAATAATTACAATCTCGGAAACCCACAGGGGTTTGCTATGAGTCAGCATTGGCTTGATGGAAGTGAGAGTGTTTTCAGTGTTTATGCGCTGGACTGTTAACCAGAAACAGCATTTCAAAACCACCAGCTGTTCTGCGGGGAAAAGATGAGGCTTTCTACTCTTAAAAAAGAGTTACAATCTCGGAAACTCACTGGTGCGCTTCTATCCTGTCCTTACAGTGTCAGTATGAGTCAAACAACTCCATGTGGCAGTGAGTTATTTCTTTTAAGTTTGATTTAATGTAAGCATTTTAATTTCGTTTTTCCAGTTTAAAATTTGTATTGTAAAAGATTGCACTATTCTTGAAAGCAGAGAGAATAATATAGTGAAGCTCCTGGAGTTGTCTTATAAATTTAACAATACATTTTCCATAATTTATGACATATGTATGTTAGGCTACTTAAAACTAAGTACTAAACATCAGATAACATTTTACCACTATATACTTTAGGATACATGTCTAAGAAATAAGGGCCTTTCTGATCTTTTTCCACATTACTGCTGTGTCACCATCACAGTTACGACAATGAACAGTGCTAGGGGCATCAGCCCAGTTCCTATTCCCGATTTCTGGTAGTCCCAAAGATGTCTTCTTAGAGTAGATCTATTTGCATCAGAATCTTAAAAAAAAAAAAATCCACAAATGACAGTTTAGTTGATAAGATCCTTGAGTCCTTACTGATAGAACAATGTCTGATTTCCTGCTTGTTTGTATGCTAATACTCTCTCAATGTCCTAGGTATGACCGGTTACTGCGGATTCGTGCACTTAGGTGGGAATATGGCAGTGTGTTGCCTAATGTTTTACGATTTCACATGTCTGCTGAAGAAGTAAGTTAGCACTTTTTCAAGTTAATGATTTTGGGAAAATACTGAGATCCTGGCTTTTTTTTTTCTACAATGATGTTTACTGGTATTTCTCTGTTTTCTGTAAATTTTCTATATTTTGTTTGTGAGAATGTGTAGAGGTAAATATAAACTACTAACTCAGCAGTTTGTATATATAATTTATTGACACATACTTTTTGAATTAAGCAACCATTCTTACCATACTTTTCTGAGTTATTCCTCACTAGCATAAACTTACTACTCCAAGATTCCTAGCTAATCTTTTGAGTTGCTATCATTTGATCCATGATTTGATCACCTTTTCAGCAATAAGTTTTCAGCGTTTTTTAAGCAGTTAGTACTTACTGCGATAGGCATGGGAAGTATAAAACCAAACTCATTACTCTCAAGTCGATTGTGACTAAAACTGCCTCAGAGGTTTATAAGGCTATACACACACGTGTAGTAGTTGCCATTTTAAGAGGTTTGCAAAAAAAGAAACTCATATTTAAAGTCGCCATCATTAATATGCCTCAGGTAAACAGTAACTGTGAACAGTTTGCAACGTCTGTAGATTCATCACGCTGGATGCTAAATATTGGAAGTGGAGCAGATTTACTTTCCTGGATTATCTGATCAAGAATATCAGCAGCCTTGTCTGCTATTCTTCTGCAGGCAGTGTCATTTGATAAGAAAATTGCGCTCAATTTTGTAACAAATTCATCTCTGATCATAACTCGAACAATTTACTGGCCCCTGGAAACAGTGAATCCTCAGCAATGGTGTAGGGTTTCATAGCGCTGGTGATTCTGAGTGCCACCAAATATGAAACTTCAATGACTGCTACGTTTTGTTTGTGGTACTTGCCACCAGTGTCAAGTCTGGCTTTCTTGAGTTTATCATCAGCTTTGCTTTTAAAATAGTTGGTATCCTTGCCAGCAAAGCTCGGATATTTGCTATCAAAATGGCATATTAGTTTGTTCAGCTTCATAGATTCAACTAATAGAACTTCACAACAAGTAAGACATTGTAGTTTCTCAGTTCCTGCTGTCATTGAAGTAAAACCATACCATAAAAAATCCTCACTATCTTTTCTTAACGTTCTTCTACATGATCCATTGTCATGGGATGGTTGGCTAATGAAAATAATATATAACCATAGCTTTAATAATACAAAAGATGGCTCTCCCTCCTCCACCACTGCCACCTCCTCCTGCTGTTCCTGCAGCTGCCTGTGTGCTCGTTTGGTGCGGACCTGGTACCTCTTTTGAGAAGACTTCAGCATTCACCCTGGCCAACAAAAAACTCAAGGGAGGAGTCAAGACTGAGAACAATGATCAGATTAACTTGAAGGTGGTAGGGCAGGATGGTTCTGTGGTGCAGATTAAGATTCAGAGGCACACCCACTTAGTAAGCTAATGGAAGCCTATTGTGAACAGGGTTTGTCAATGAGTCAGATCTGATTTGATTCGACAGACAGCCAATCAATGAAACAGACACACCTGCACAGTTGGAAATGGAGGATGAAGATACAATTGATGTGTTCCAGCAGCAGACAGGAGGCATCTTCTAAGGGAGCCTGCTCCTTTCCTCCAGAACTCTCTTCCAGCCGACCAAGAATCCATTCTCGATTAGAAAACCACAGTTTGATTCCACCACCTCCTGACAACTACAGTATAGTTTTCTCTTTATTTCATTTCCCCTTCCTCATTCCTTTATTGTACACAAAGTAACTGGTGCATGTACACAAGCATATTAAATTTTTCCCTTTGTTTATTTATTCGTTTACTAAATCACCAATGGTATGTTTTGATCAACATCAGGTGGAGATGGGATGGGGAAAACACTGGTTCTGTGAAAGCTCCCCTTCTCCATCAGTGGCTTGCTCATTCAGCTTCTCTCTTTGTATTTCAGTAGGTTATTTTGCTCTCACTGTTTAACAAAAACAAAAAAAATGACATGAAAAAAATCCTTGCATGCCTTGTTCGATTGAAGAATTTTTATGTTTTTCATTTATCATTGTAAAACCAAGGACAGTTTTATAACATTTTTGTATGTAGCTATTACATGTAGGGCAATCTGTCTTTAAGTAGGCGTAAATTACTCTCAATGAAGCCTAGATAGTTTTCCCTTCAAGTCAAGCGCCTTGTTTAAATTTCTTATTTAAAAAAAAAATAGTACTAAAGATGATACATGGCACAATTTAGTCAATACAGTTTATTAAAATTTCCTATGATTTAACATTCTCTATGTTGTGTTTTTACATACCTGTTACTATCACAAGGAGCAGTATTCACATCAACCACAGCTGAATATAAAAAGACCAATCAGCATCCAGATAAAGTTCCCATGGTACAGATATCGATTTTTTGCAGTAGTTTATGATTTTACCCAGGAATAATAATTCATGAAGTGTCATTTACCACCAATACTGCTGCTTTTAACACTGTCGCTGCTTTTAACACAGTAGCTGCTTTTAACACAGCAGCTGCTCTCTACGCATGTGTGACTTGTCCACATAAACACATTGTGGTGCCAACCCTGTCACATCCACCTTTATTTGTACAAGTTGAATGTGATGGGGTTGTCTGATTATGTCATTACGCTGCGTACACGTATGTGGGCAGACCCTCCTGGAGATGGATAGAGGAGCAGTGACTTGGTTCCTAAGACCATTGGAAATACATGTTTTCCAATGGTCTTAAGTGACTCCTGTGAAAGGGTCCTTTGACCCCAAAAGAGGTCGTAACCCACAGGTTGAGAACTGCTGTATTAACAGGGTTGTTACAGGATGATTAAGGCTGCCCATTTGGAACATAGCATAGAACGGAATGTGATCAATGCTGTTATTGTGTGAGTTTGGTATAGTATATCACTTATGAAAGAAAGTGTTAGTCTGGGTTGACTAGAGGAACAGTCATACACTCATGTGTATAAGAACTTTATATAAAAGAGCAATTATATATTGAGAAAACATCTCAGCCCAGTTCAGATCAAGTTCCTAAGTCCGATATTAGCCTATATGTTCGGTACTAGTCGATAAATTCCTCTTTAGATTCACAGTATATGTAATGATGCCAAATGCAGGAATATCGCAGGCCAGTGGGTAGAAGGTCTTGTGGATCCAGTGGCAGTGTATGCATTTCAGTGTTGGCACGGGTCTCCTCCAGCTCTCTGACTGTCTCAGCGCAGAAAAGGAAGGCAGAGAGACTGGGTTTGATCTCCATTGAGCTACTTATTTCTGTCATGCCTCAAAATGAGGTCATCAAGCTGCAATTTTATTGACAGGCTGACAGGATATAATGTAATTGCCACGGCATGTATTCAGTAAATTTGCCATGAGTTTTATAAACAATTTACTTGCTAACTGCATTTAAAAAATTTAACTTGAGTTTAATTGACATAATTCATATACCACACAACCCAGTGGTTTAAATATATTAAAAAGAGCTGTGCAGTTATGATCTCCATCAATTTTAGAACATTTTCTTCAGTCTTAAACTCACCATTTGCCCCAGCCTGCCCTGTCCTAACCCAAAGAAACTGAATCCATTTATAGTCTTCACAGTAACTAAGTCCTATCCTAGATTTTATTTAAAGAAAATCATATGCGTATGGATTGTGATAAGAGTTGTATGAGCCCCTAATAAAATGTAAAACACAAAATAAAAAAAAAAACCTAACTATCCTAAGTCATCATGGCAAAATATTGAATGCTCAATAAACCACTGAAAACTCCAAAAAAAAAGAAAGAAAATCATATGCAAAAAAAACAGCCCTCAATCCAAAAGAAAATATAAAAACTAGAACAAATTTAAAAGGGACCAAAAGAGAAAAACAATAACGTTAAAAATTATCTGTGTTAATCTACTTTCCAATGCACTCAGTGTATAACAAGACTATTTCCATTCTTTGTTCATGGTCTAAGGAGATTCACTGGAGGCTTAATCTGTGTGGGAACTGTGCAAATGGAGTTTGGGCTTCCACTGTCATCCGCAGTCTGCTCAGGTTTTAATCTCTAATACCATTGCCTCCTCTGATCTTGAATTGCTAAGTACATTTCCATGCTTTATTTTTATTCTGTTCATGTTCTGGAGAAAGAAACAAAGTACCTCAGCTTCTTGAGGGAACTACTAAATAATTACGTTACCAGTTAATTTTTCAGGTTCTTTTTCCATGGTCTTTGTGCCGGAATCTTACATTAAGTGGACTTGAGGGGTGCCTCTTTATTATGGTGAAATGAACAGAACATGTTCTTTCTCTAATAACAATAGCTATAGTATTTTTTTAAAAACATAGAGTGTTTAAGAGTAATAGTTCTTGTAGGATTTTATCTTAAAATTTAAGTAACCAATAGATGAGGATTTTATTTTAAACATAAATACATGAACTTGTCGTGCATAAACTTTTTTAGTTTAGTACAAGGTAGTCATGACAAGGCACACAAGTAAGACTTCAAGATGCTGATTTTCGAACCAGAAAATTATAATTAAGAATTATAATGTTAGTCTTGAGATTAGATTTCCATACTTTAGACTTCATTTTGACCTTGAGTTCAATGGAAATCCCTTATAGCTGGGGTCCAAATTCGGTGTTAATAGAGTCTCTACAAGGTCTAGTCTATGGAGAGAATCACTGCCTCTGCCTTTTCCTTCTCAGAGCATAAACCGAAATTCAGTTTCTATATGTGAACATTTCACTTTGAACTCACCGATAAGGGATAGGTGATGCCATCTTTAACAAAGATTAGTGTATTATTTTTTTCCATGAAGGTAGACAAATAGTAGTTTACAAGTTAGAGACTCCAAGACACTTTAGAGAGAGATAATCTTATGTCATAATTTCTTTTTTAAAAATCATTTTATTGGGGCTCATACAACTATTATCACAATCCATACATACATACATTAATTGTGTAAAACACCCACTGCCATTGACTTTTAACAATCCTTAAGGATGAGCAAAGTAGAACTGGCTCTTTAGGTTTCTGAAGCTATATTTCTTTATAGGAGCAGAAATCCCCTTTCTCCCTAGGTGTAACTGGTTGAGTCAAACTGTTGACCTTGGCTTTAGCCAACACATAACCCAATACTAACCAACATAGTAGTGGTGGGTGCCTTCTCGTCAGTTCCGCCTCATAGTGGCCCTGTCTAGATCAGCATGAAGTACTACTGGACTCTGCATCCTCACAATTGTTATGTTTGAACCCATTGTTGAGTTACCGTATCAATTCATCTCCTTGAGTTGTTTTTGTTTTTCCCACTGACTTTGCACTGTACCAAGTATTGTGTCGTTTTCTAAGGACTGGTCTCCTGAAAACATGCCCAAAACTTGTGAGACAAGTCTTGCCATACTCATCTCCAAGGATCAGTCTAGCTGTGATCTTCCGAGACAGATTTGTTTGTTCAGTTAGCAGTCCATGGTACTTTCGGTGCTCTTTGCCAACATGCTAATTCAAAGGCATCTATTCTTTGGTCTTTATTAATTGTTGTCCAACTTTCATATGCTTATGAGGCAATGGAAAATCCCATGGCTAAGGTCAATGGAAAATCCCATGGCATTGCTCAGTCCTCAAAGTGTGACATCCTTGCTCTTCATCACTTTAAAGTAGAATTTCAGAAATCCAAAATATGTTTAGTGAAAGAAATTTGTCACAAAATAATAAATACTGTGTGGATCTATTTAAAGTACAAATAATGAACAGCACTAAACTAGTGTTTTAGGGATGCATTCTTGGGTGATAATGTAAAATTTTCAGAATGGAACAAAATGATAAGTCTCCATTTTGGGGCTGAGGATGTGTTACTCCTTGACCAGGCTGTTTCTTAATAATGTCATTAACCTGTACATCTTTGTTTTGCCTACCTTTCTGTAATTATACATAAATAAGATTCTGAGGAGATTGCAACTAATGTCACAAAACAAAATATATATAAATTATTGTATAAAACATGAGTTTTCTCTGTAAACTTTCACCCTAACCATAATAGACTTTAAAAAATAACAAATGCCTTTTATTATTATTTCCTTCCCCCAGCCCTTTGGCAACTCTTAATCTACTTTTTTACATTTATAGAATTCCGATGACTGACTTTCCTACAAATGCAGTCGTAAAATAATGTGACCTCTTGCGCCACTTTACATGTGATAAAGGTTTACCCTTGTCAGATACAACTTAGAACTGAATTCCAAAGTAAGCCTCACTATCTTCTATTGTGTGCACTCCTCATTTTGCTTGTCCTTCCTTCTCTTTGGGGACATTTGCATTGTCTGCTCAAGCATGTTGTTCCATTCTTATAAAAAGAGTCCGTGCAGTATTTAAAGCGACCATAACTGAATCATGTGTTTTTCGTAGTGTTGTTTCTGGTTGAATGGTTTTTTTAGATCTGTGCTTAGGTCTACTGGTTTGTAAGCTATGTGATAACAAGAATTTTGTCTGTTTTGGTTGAATGCTCCATCCTAAGTGCACAGACAGTTCCTGACTCGTAGAAGACAACCATTAATGTTCGCTATATAAATACAGGAATGCCACACTCATGATCTACATGGGCGTATGTGCTGTTTGAAGTCACGATTACACAATGTTGGCAAGCTTGTTTTCTTTGTCACTTGGTAAAAAGACCATTTTTCTGTTTTCAGATAGAATGGTTAAATTGTTATAAGAAGTCCCTTGCTACTTACATGAGGTCATTGGGAGGAAATGAAGGTTTGGACATAACACAGGATATGAAGCCTCCCCAAAGCTTATATATTGAAGTAAGTTTTACCTCTTGAGAATGGATTTTATTGAATGTGTGGATTATGCTCCTATTATGTAAGAAGGAGATATGAATATAGTTTTGTTAGGTGCCACCAAGTCCTATTCATAGTAACTAGATGTACAACAGAATGAAACACTGCCTTGCCCCGCACCCTCTTCTCAAACATTGCTGTTTGAGCCCATTATTGCAGTCATGGTGTCAATGTGTACCACTGAGAGGCTTCCTCTTTTTGACCATCCAGGGACTTGCCATCCAGATGACATATACACGGAGTCGGCCTCTTTAAGGGGCACTCCCGCTGTAGCTCTTCCAGCATAGCTTTGTTTGCTCTTCTGGCTGTTGATGTTTTGTCAGTGCTTTTCTGCGATATCATAATTCATAGTTATCAATTCACCTCTGTCTTATTCATTGTTCACCTTTCATATACATATTAGGTGATTAAAAAATAGCATGGCTGGGGTCAGATAAACCGAGGACTAGTTTTCATAGTTTTACTGAGATAAAAGGACCCCTGGTGGTACAGTGGTTACACATTGGGTTGCGATCAGCATGGTCCGCAGTTCAAAACCCACAAAAACTCTGTCCCTTGACTCCACCCCTTGAGGGATAAGATGGGGTTCCTGCCAGGTCTAGAGGCCAGGTGTGTGGATTTCTCACCCAATGGGGGGGGGGTTAAATTAAACCTCTCAAGTCTACTTTGAGATTGGTGCGGGAAGTGCTAGGCTTCTCTTTCCCCCTTGCCCCCTAATTGTGTTGTTTTGCTAACACATTTCCTGCTTGGGGGTGGCAAGGTGAGGAATGTTGAGCAAGGGCTGGTGGAACTGTAGAACAAAGCAAAAGTTAAGCTTGGCTAGTGACTGTCTGCACCAAGCTGACTCTGCAAAGCTGTTCTTCACCAGAGGACAGCAAGCCAAGAGGCTTGGTCAGCTGGGTTAGCTCAGGGACCAGAAAAAATTGGCTATGCCAGGCAGGAGGGACGCTTCCCCAGCGTGTGGACAGCCTATAACAAAGAGGGGAATCTGTTAGTAGTTGCTACTGCTCTCTCAGTTTAAGAAGCTTGGATGTACTTCATATTGAGATTCTCTTCCATGAAGTTTAGGATATCGCTCCTAGTGGACCTTCTCTATAATTGCTGAGAGTTGTCCGAGTTTGTTGTCTGACAGTCATTTTGCTGACTCTGCTGCTCTTTAACACTTTAAAGAAGTCTTTTGCAGCATTTATCTCATGGCTTGATTTCATCACTAATTCCATGAATGTTGATTATGCATTGAAATAAATGAAATCCGTGTCAATTTATTTTTTTCTCTTTTTATCATTGTGTTTATTGGCCCGAGCATGAGGCTTTTTTTTTCCATCGAGCCATAATCCCTACAGAAAGCTTTAGTCTCAGTTCTTCATTAATGTGTTGAATCCTCTTAGCTTTCCATAAGCAAAGTTGTATCATATGCATATCACAAGGTCTCTGCTTTTACACTGGACATTTTAATACTTTCATATTGAAAGTTACTACCACTAAGGAAGTACTTACCAAGGAGCTTCAAATGTTTCTGGGATTTTTTTCAGTTTTTAAATTCCATATTTGCACACACTTGAAGTCCCTGTCATATAGTTGTCATTTTGTTACTTGTTAAGTGGGTTATCCTCTCTTTGCTCCTCATTTCTTCCAGTAGTACCACGTACTTTGGCGCTTAGTTAATTTTTGGATTTTGAACCATCTTTATTATCCTCTTTTGTATACTTTTGAATATTGAATAAAGAAGACCAAAGAAAAATGTTTGCATTCAACTTAGGTGTTGGCTAAATATGTTAGGTAGCCAGAATAGGGGCCATAAAGGGGGAGTGTTAGTCTGGGTAGACAAGAGAAACAAATTCATAGAAACTCATGTTTATAAGAAAGAGGTTTATATAGAAGAACAACTGAATATTGCGAAAACGTCCCAGCCCAGTCCAGGTCAAGTCCGTGAGCCCAATATTAGCCCATATGTCTGATACCAATCTGTAAAGGCCTCGTCAGACTCACGAAACATGCAATGACTCCGATTGCAGGACGATCTTGAACCAGCGAGTAGAAAGTTTTTGGATCCAGTAGCATTGTAAACATCTCAGCGCTGGCAGGGTTCTTCTCTATGTAGCTTCTCTGGCTCCAGAGGTCTGTTGCATCAGGGTAGGTCCGTGTGGCTTTCCCAGCTACCAGGACGTAGTGCCATGTGTCTTGCCAGTAGAGCATCTCCAAGGAAGTGAGCTGAGAGAGAGAAGCGTCTCCTGTTTAAGGAGGAAATACTGGAGTTCCCAGAATTCTCAGGCGAAGGCAATGCCCACACAGAGGCCTCACTGGCTATCCTGATTGACCAACTAGACTCCACCACTTCACTCTTAATCCTCTCAAGTCCCAAATTGACATCAGATTACATAAGCACCACAAGGGGGTTGTCTCCACAGTAACTGCATAAGGCTAAAGCAAAAGGATTGGAAGAAATCAGGCATCCGTTAAATTTTAGAACAATCAAACTGAGCATGCTCAGACAAGAGCTCCCTCCGCCCCGAGGGGAGGTCCACCAGGGCACACAGATTAGGCTCAGTTACATTACCTCACACAGGTGGGCCTAAACTCAAGCCAGTGGAACCAACCAATACCTTCAACCATGCTTCCCCCAGCCGTTGTGGAGAGGAGGGAATAAAGACCCTGCCTTGACTTCCTTCCATTCCAGCATTCTCCACAAGTGGGGGGTGGGAGCCCTTTTGGCCCCTGGGATTTCCTGGTTCCACGTGCTGGGTTATGTGTTCCTGTTCTTTCTATGTGTTTTTTCCCCATTCAGCAGTGAACCCATGTGCAGTTCTGCGGATCCTTGTATGCTTTCTTAAAACAATGTGTATTTTTTGAGGCTGTAATACCTGAAACTTCCCTTTTCCCCATAAAATCACTTGGATTACAAACCTGCTTCTGCTGTGTGAATTCTTTCAGGTACCTGAATCCAGGAACCTAACACCTTTTTCTCTATATTGCTTCATCTTGCAATCTACTCTCCTTGTATTTCAATCTAAAGGAATGTCTCAACATTCCCTCAGGTTTTATTTGTTTTCTTGAATTTTATCCTCATTTATAAAGGAAAGTTTTGCTGGCTATAGGAATCTTGGATGGCTGTTCATTTCTTTCATTATTTTAAATATGTGACTCTATTACCTCCTGGTTTCCAGGGTTTCTATATATGTAAATTGGTACTTCATTTTATTTGATATTGTCAAGATTTTATCTTTTTTTAAAAGAGTTTGATGATAAGATATTTTGGTGTGGATCTCTCAGGCTTTCTTCTGATTTGGAAATTCTTAAGTGTCATTGATATGTACATTCTTGTCCTTTGTCAAGTTTTGGTAATGTTCTGCTGTTGTCTATTAAGTTTTATTTAGTTACCCTTTGCCCTCTTCTGGGACTTCCATAATATTTGCATTGATTTGCTTGATGGTGTTCCTTGGGATCATGTTTCTTTACTTTTGTTCCTCAGACTCAATAAGCTGTTCTGTTCTTCTGCCAACTCAAATATCCTGTTGAGTTATCCAGTAACGTTGTTTCTCTTATTTGTTAGTGCTAGTAATTGGATTGGCGTCTTTAAATGTAGGAAGACATATCAGAGGGCCGTATTTGACTTTCTCTGGCTTCACTGTTTCCATGAGGCAGAGTTCAGACATGCCTCCATCCTTCATCCTTCAATATCTATTCTGACACCACCCACTCCTCCCTCACACACTGCCTTTCTGTCGGGTTCAATTATCGGTCCCAGTTGGCCTCACAGAACTCACAGACAATATTCACAATTTAGTGGGCTTATTAAGGAAGGTAACTAGTTACCACAAGTCAGCATCAGGAAACAGTAAGTGTACCTCTCCTGTCATCCAGCAGTCATGTCAGTCTTTAGTCCTTAGCCTCTCAGTCACATAGTCCCTTTGCCTCTTTGGGCCAGAAAGGCAGCCCACTGCTCTGCCTCAAAGTATCATAGTCTCAGTATTGCTCCTCTGTTTTATGTCATGGACGCCTTGCCTCAGCTCTGGTCTTGGCCTAGTCCCTCTGTTCTGTCCCATGGTCTCTGTGATGCAGCCTTTGATGCCTCCATCTCAGTCTCTACCACTTCAGACAAAGATCTCAAGTATGTCCCACTAGGGCCTCTTACACCTTGATGGTCCAGCATTTCTCTGTGTTCCTGCTTCTGAGATGGCTTTTCCACATAACCATCCCTCCAAAATGGGATTTTAACCATAGCCATATAGGCTAGAATTGATAATACAATGCATAAGAGATGATTGCTAGATGGGCCTTATTCATTGACTACATCTCTTCATCTCTTTCTTAGGATCCCTGCTGGCATTGTAGGATAGGCATTGATTGGACTGCTAACCATAAGGTTCCAGAACCAAACTCTCTGGTATGGAGTCAATGCTGATTCCTAGGGATCCCCTATGGGTTTCTGAGTAGAAAGCCCAGGCTTTCTCCTACTGGTACTGGTAGTTTTGAACTGTCGACCATGCAGATTGCAACCCAGTGATTAACTGCTGTACCACCAGGGTTCTGAGGTTCTTACGGTTCAAATTTACCAACTGTTGCTCAGGGGAAAGATGAGACTCTTAGTTTCTGTAAGGATTTACAGCCTTGGAAAACCAATATAGGGTCATTGTGAGTTAGAATCAACTAGAGGGCGGTGATAGAATCTCTTTATAGATATTTTAATTTATGTATATATATATTGCTAACCCAGTTTTCTTTTGTTCTTTGGGCCTGTTTTTTTTCCTAATTGTTTTATTAGGGGCTCATAGAACTCTTATCACAATCCATATATATACGTACATCAATTGTATAAAGCACATCTGTACATTCTTTGCCCTAATCATTTTTTTACATTTTATTAGGGGCTCATAAATTCTTATCACAATCCACACATATACATACATCAATTGTGTAAAGCACATTCCTACATTCTTTGCCCTAATCATTTTGAAAGCATTTGCTCTCCACTTAAGCCCTTTGCATTAGGTCCTCTTTTTTTCCCCCCTCCCTCCCTTGCCCCCCTCCCTCATGAGCCCTTGATAATTTATAGATTGTTATTTTCTCATATCTTTCCCTATCCGGAGTCTCCCTTACCCCCCGCCCCCCCCACCCTTCTCTGCCGTCCGTCTCCCAGAGAGGAGGTCACATGTCGATCCTTGTAATCAGTTCCCCCTTTCCAACCCACTCACCCTCCACTCTCCCAGCATTGCCCCTCATACCATTGGTCCTGAAGTTATCATCCACCCTGGATTCCCTGTGCTTTCAGCTCCCATATGCACCAGTGTAGAATTAGGATCATGGTAGTTGGGGGGAGGAAGCATCCCGGATCCGGGGGAAAGCTGTGTTCTTTTTTTTTTTTCTTTCTTTTTTTACATTTCATTAGTGGCTCATACAACTCTTATCACAATCCACACATATACATACATCAATTGTATAAAGCACATCCCTACATTCTTTGCCCTAATCACTCTCAAAGCATTTGCTCTTCACTTTAACTTTGCATCAGGTCCTCTTTTTTTTCTCCCCTCCCTCATGTGCCCTTGGTAATTTATACATTGTTATTTTGTCATATCTTTCCCTATCCGGAGTCTCCTTTACCCCCCCCCACCCTTCTCTGCCGTCTGTCTCCCAGAGAGGAGGTCACATGTGGATCCTTGTAATCAGTTCCCCCTTTCCAACCCACTCACCCTCCACTCTCCCAGCATTGCCCCTCATACCAATGGTCCTGAAGTTATCATCCACCCTGGATTCCCTGTGCCTCCAGCTCCCATATGCACCAGTGTACAACCTCTGCCCTATCCAGTCCTGCAAGGTAGAATTCGGATCATGGTAGTTGGGGGAGGAAGCATCCAGGATCTGGGAGAAAGCTGTGTTCTTCATCGGTACTGCATCGCACCCTGACTGACCCATCTCCTCTCCTAAACCCCTCTATGAGGGGATCTCCAGTGGCCGACAAATGGGCTTTGAGTCTCCACGCTGCACTTACCCCTTCATTCACTATGGTGTGTGTGTGTGTGTGTGTGTGTGTAAAATTAAAAACTTTTATACAATAGCCTATACTCCAGGATAAAGTGTAGCTATCTGCTTTATACTCCTCCTGGATCATTGCAGTATCCCCACTTTGGGAAACACTGCTATAGAGGGACAGGAGTATGGAAATACTTATAGTGCCCTCTCTGCAACAAACTTTGATTCACAGTTTTAAGGTAATAGTGATGTGTGAGCTGAACTATATTAAGCTTATATTTTATAGGTCAAAAATGATTGGATGTTGGCACTTTAATTTCAAGCATCTTAATGTAATCTAACATTCCATCTTCCATAAATTTTGTTTTATTTTTAAAATACTAAATGAAAATTAATTGATTGCTAAGTTACTGTGTAAGCAAAATGAAAGAGCATGAAACTGAATCTTTTAAATGTATTTTTAAGTATTCCTGAGAAAGAAGAGATTGGAAGACTTGATTTCCTTTGAAAAACAGTTTGTTCACTCCCTCAATGCATGAATATCTCCTTTTATTAAATTGGAACTCTATGATGCTCACTCTCCCGACACAACGTCTGGAGCCAAAGTGGGTGAACAAGTAAATATGGTGAAGAAAGCTGATGGTGCCCGGTTATCAAAAGAGATAGTGACTGGGGTCTTAAAGGCTTGAAGATAAACAAGCGGCCATCTAGCTCAGAAGCAACAAAGTCCACATGGAAGAACACACCAGCCTGTGTGATCGAGTGGTCCCGAAGGGATCAGTTACCAGGCATCAAAGAACAAAAAATCATATCATTGACTGCACACCTCCATGATAGGATCGCTGAAGACAAATGGGTGCATAAGCAAATGTGGTGAAGAAAGCTGATGGTGCCTGGCTATCAAAAGAGATAGTGTCTGGGGTCTTAAAGGCTTGAAGGTGAAAAAGCGGCCATCTAGCTCAGAAGCAAAAAAGCCCACATGGAATAAGCACACCGGCCAGTGCGATCGCGAGGTGCCAAGGGACCAGGTATAAGGCATCATGCAAAAAAAAAAAAGATATGTGTGTATGTATGTGTACATGTGTGTATATGTATATATGTATATATGTATATATATACCATATTAAATGAAGGGGGAAGTGCAGAGTGGAGACCCAAGGCCCAAGTGTCGGCCAATGGAGATCCCCTCATAGAGGGGTTTAGGAGAGGAGATGGGTTAATTAGGGTGCGAGGTAGTACCGATGAAGAACACAACTTTCCTCCAGATCCTGGATGCTTCCTCCCCCCAACTACCATGATACGAATTCTACCTTGCAGGGCTGGATAGGGCAGAGGCTGTACACTGGTACATATGAGGGCTGGAGGTACAGGGAATCCAAGGTGGATGATACCTTCAGGACCAAGGGTGTGAGGGACGATGCTGGGAGAGTGGAGGGTGAGTGGGTTGGAAAGGGGGTACTGATTACAAGGATCCACATGTGACCTCTTCCCTGGGAGAGGGACAGCAGAGAAGGGGGGTAAGGGAGACTCCGGATAGGGCAAGATATGACAAAATAACGATGTATAAATTACCAAGTGCACACGAGGGAGGGGGGAAAGGGGAGGGAGGGGGAAAAAATAAAAAAGAGGACCTGATGCAAGGGGCTTAAGTGGAGAGCAAATGCCTTGAGAATGATTGGGGCAAGGGAATGTATGGATGTGCTTTATACAATTGATGTATGTATATGTATGGATTGTGATAAGAGTTGTATGAGTCCCTAATAAAATGTAAAAAAGGAAAAGAGAAAAATATGATTAGGGCAAAGACTCTACAGATGTGCTTTATACAATTGATGTATGTATATGTATGAACTGTGATAAGAATTGTATGAGCCCCAATAAATTGTTAAAAAGAAAAACAGTTTGTTTTTAGATGTATGTTCTTTTATCCTGATGGATTATGGGAAGGATCTGGTCAATCTAGTTGAGGTAAAATGCTCTTTTCTTTCTTGTTTGCCACTGTTATGTCCCTCATTTTTATTCCTTCTGATTAATATAGTGCATTGTTTGAGAGGAAAACGTCCAACTATGTAGTCTCCTTTTATCTAAATCCCTGGTTTCCTTATTGGTAATACCATCCATGTATACATTTGCAAAGCTTATGTTTCCCTTCCCGGTGACGTAGGAAATTGAGATCTTTAGGTTTAGGACCACAGTAAATATCTGGGAATAGTAAGGGTCCTAAGTACACAGAGGAGGAAACAGACACATAAAATACAGTACTTTTGCTGTTCGGGCATTTATATAATCCCACTTCATGTTATGATCACTGCATATTTTAAAAGGTAATTTGGATAAAATATCTGATTTTCTTTTCAGGTACGGTGTCTAAGAGACTATGGAGAATTTGAAGTTGATGATGGTACCTCTGTGATACTAAGAAAAAACAGCCAGGTATTTATTGTCTTAAGAATGTATACTTTGAACTTCAATAAAAGTATTGAATGAAGAAAATGTTCGAATCAATAGTAAAATAATTACCTTGTGATGACAATTTATAGCACAGGCATTATGTTTAATATAGATCACCTTGTTTTGTACTTTTTGTAAATGTTAAGACTTACAAATATTGAATATACAATGGACTGCAAAAAGTGGGAAAATTCCATTCTGTGATTCCATTTATCTACCATGTGTTCTAAGCAATGTACTAGTAAAATTTTTATCTATTAATTACAAACAGATATAATTTTTATGAGTATATTACTTGGGCTTTGTTTGTTGTTTTTTCATTCTCTTTTGTTTTGTTTTTTCTATAGCACCTATATCTTTAGTGACTTCTTTAAGCATTAAAGAGGGCCACATCCTAAGAACGCATAGTTCTTAGATTGGGGCTAGATTTAAATGGGAGCACAAAATCCATTCACATATCTGTGGTTTATATATGTCTCTGGTTCACTTTAGAAACAACATTATCATTTTATGATAACGAAAACTTTTCAAACCATCTTCCTGGGACATAAGGTAACGATAGTGTTATTCATTTAGCTAATGATACAGAATTTAAAACACGGTTGAGAAAAGCATATAGAAGTATAGGCTGGTTTCAGACATCAATTCATGCTCGAATTGTTGACTTATATAGATTAAATTCAAGTTTCTGAACAATTTATTAAAAAATCTTTTCTGGGGGGACTCATACAGCTCTTATTACAATTCATCCATACATACATTGTGTCAAGCACATTTGTACATTTGTTGCCATATAATTTTCAAAACATTTTCTTTCTACTTGAGCCCTTGGTATCAGCTCCTCATTTTCACCCTCCTTCCCCCACCCTCCCTCACGAACCCTTGATTATTTCTAAATTATTATTATTTTGGCATATCTCACACTGTCCAACGTCTCCCTTCACCCACTTTTCTGTTGTCTGTCCCCCATGGAGGAGTTTATATGTAGATCTTTATAATCCCTTGCCCCTTTCTACCCTACCTTCCCTCCACCCTCCCGGTATCGCCACTCTCACTACTAGTCCTCAGAGGGTCATCTGTCCTGGATTGCCTCTGTTTCTAGTTCCTGTCTGTACCAGTGTACATCCTCTGGTCTACCCGTATTTGTAAGGTAGAATTGGGATCATGATAGTGGGAGGGAGGAAGCATTAAAGAACTAGAGGAAAGCTGTATGTTTTATCTTTACTATACTATACCCTGACTGGTTTGTCTCCTCCCCAAGGCCCTTCTGTAAGGGTATGTCCAGTTGCCTATAGATGGGTTTTGTGTCCCCATTTCGCACTCCCACTCATCACAGTGAAAGGACTTTTTGTTTTTTGATGCCTGATACCTGATCCCATTGACACCTCGTGATCACACAGGCTGGGCTGGACACTATTTACACAAATAATTAGGGTTGATGTTGGAACAAAACTTTCAACAAAATTCATTCCAAAAGGTAGCAACATGCATACCTGACTAATACATGTCATAACAAAATAAGAAGAGCATTAAAGTAGTAAATATTTGGTATTCCTGGATCACCATTCATTAGGCACCCTGAAGGCCAGAGAGTCAAAGCAAAGTCCAATAACTGCCAATTCCATAACTTGGGATAGCAGTCATCATCTTCTCACACTGATGAATTTCAGTCTTAAATCAAAGGGCTCCTGATGAGTTTGAATGAAAGCCCAGTTTACAAACTCCAGTGAATGTAGCTTCCACATGGATTCTTTCTGGTGTGGCCTATGAAAGATATTGTGTGCCTCCAAAGAACAATATTAAGTCCACGAGTCTGTAGCACACACCCTGGATTACCAAGAGCTGGATAGAAAGTAGGTCCAAAAGGTCCAATTAAGTGGGCCTCTACTCAAGTACTCCCTCAACGCAAGAACACTTTGTTCTAGTCACCTGGCATTCTGTGATAACCTTCCCGCCAGAATTGCTGAAGACAAATGGGTGCATAAGCAAATGTAATGAAGAAAGGTGATGGTGTCCAGCAATGCAAAGATATAGCATCTGGGGTCTTACAGGCTTGAAGATGAACAAGTGACTCTCTCTAAGAAGCAACAAAGCCCACATGGAAGAAGCACACCAGCTTGTGTGATAAAGAGGTGTCGAAGGGATCAGGTATCTGGCATCAAAGACCCAGAACAAAAAGCCTTTTTGATGTGATTGAGGGGGAGGGTGGACTGGAGACCCCAAACCCATTTGTAGACAGCTGTGAGAGTAGTGGTAACAAGAGGGGGCACTGATCACAATGTAACCCCTCCTTGGGCATGGGCAGTAGAAAAGAGGGTAAAGAGAGACCTCGGACAGTGTAAGACATGAAAAATTAATAACAATTTATGAATTATTAAGAGTTCGTGAAGAAGGGAAGAGGGAAAAATGAGGAGCCCATGCCAAGGGCTCAAGTAGAATGAAATTGTTTTGAAAATGATGATGGCAACAATGAACAAATGTGCTAGACACAATGGATGGATGCATAGATTGTGATAAGAGCTGTATGAGCCCCCAAGAAAATGATTTTGATCAGAATTGTGTTCTATCTATAGATTTATTGCTTTCAGTAATATTCACATTTTGATTTTTCTGTAGTTTCCTTTGTACAGGTCTTTTGTTTCTTTGGTTAAGTTTATTCCCAGGTATTCATCTTTTGTATGGATATTATAAATGATATTGTTTTCTCTTTTTTAATTTTTTTTCTTGATGTTTTTATTTTGGAGCTCTTCAATAGCATATTAAAATTGATTTCTGCTTATTAATCTTGTATGCCATTACTTTAACAGATTCGTTAGTACTTTCCAACAATCTTTCTGTGGAGTCCTTGGGGCTCTCACTATGTAAAATCATACTATCTGCAAATAGTGACAGCTTGACCTATTTTTTGCCCAATTATATTCCTTTTATTTTAAAATTTTTTTGCTGTCTGTCTGGCTAAGATGTTTATTGTAGTACAATGTTGAATAAGAATATTGATGAGGGACACTCTTATCTACTTCCTGTTTTCATTTTTTCTAAATGATCGTGATCAGGTTTTGAGGATTATGCTCATTTCATAGAATGCGTGTGGGAGTTTGCTGTCAGTTTCTATATTTTGGAATAGTCTGCACAGAATTAGTTATGGCTCTTCCCTGAATACTTGCTAGCATTCTCCTGTGAAGGCAACATACATACTTCTTTAGAATCTTTCTTGGTTGGAAGTCTCTTGGTGACCTCTAATTCTTCTTTTGCTCTACATGTATCTTTTTATTTCATTTGGATCTTTTGTGATGGCACCCTTTTCATCTCAAATTCTAGATATTTGCATCTTTCTTTTCCTTTGTTAAGTTTTCTAGCAGTTTGTCGATTTTGTTAATCTTTTCATAACCAACTTTTTGTCTTGTTGATTTCCCCCCCATTTTTCAGTTCATTTATTTCTGCTTCAATTTTTATTAGTTCTTTCCCTTTATTGTTGAAGGACTTATGTGGTTTCCCTCTTTCTACTTCTTGGAAGTGTTTTATTAGTATTGGTTTTGGATTTCTCTCATATTTCGTGTGTGTATTGATTGCTATAAATTGACTTCAGATAACTGCATTTGTTGTATCCGAGTTTTTGGTATGATGTGTTATAGGTTTGCTTGTTTTAAGGAGTTTCTTAATTTCTCGTTTTCGTTTACTCTAGTGTCCAGTCATTTTGAAATGGTATGTTGTTCAGTCTCCATGTGTTTGTCTTTTTGTTCCTTTTCTTTCTGTTGTAGATTTCCAGTTTTATAACATTGTGATCTGAGAAAATGAATTGTTGAATTCAAAATTCCTTTATTTTTTCCTCCTCAGGAAATAACCTTTATTTCTCCCTTGTATTTGAGGGATATTTTTGTTCAGTATAATATTCTTGGCTGGCTTCCTTCCGCCCCACCCCCCCTTCCACCCGTCACAATTGTATATATGTCATTCCATTGTCTTCTTGCCTGCAGGTCTTTTGCTGAGAAGTCTGAATTTATCCTTTTCAACTTTCCTTTGTAGATGACTTTTCCTTTTTCTCTAGCTGCCCTCAGATTCTCTCCTTTTCTTTATGTCTTGATGTTTTCTCTTTGGTTGTCCATTCTTCTCAGCTTGTTGAATAGTATGTTGAAATTTTCTTCCATGGTTTCTTGTACTATTCTCTGTAGATTTTTTTTTTGGTGGTGTTCTTTTCCCAGCATTTCTTTTCTTTTTTCTTTTCTTAGATGGGTTCTTATGATAGTGTCCTACAGGATTTATTTGGATGCTTCCGGGTTTTTTTGTTGATTGCTTCTCTTGTCTACTGTCGTGAGGGTAATTGTCTTCAAGCTCATTTATTTTATTATCCTTTTCCATTTTATTCCTCTAGCCTTTTACTATGTTGCCTAATTCAGTTATCTCATTGCTTGTCTTCTAGAATCCTTTGGTTTAAGGATTTTAGTTTCTCAATTTCTTCTGTTTTTCTCATGAACATTCCCCAGATCTCTTGACCTAAGCATCATTCTTCTGAATTCTGTTACTGGTGGTTCACAATCACATCTTCAGACTATTCCATTGGTTTGAGTGCTACTTGGTTGTTCATGTTTGTTTTTCTTGAATTTGGAAGCTTTCTGTGCTTGACTGGTGTTTCTTCAGCATTGTGGTGTGTGAGCTGCTGGTCATACAGAGGTAGAGTTTGTCTAGTGACACAGGTGAGTTCTAATAGGAGCTGGAAAACATACAGTGGTGAAATGAAAAGAAGGGGAAAGGTGCCTAAGTGGGGATAGTGGCTGGGAAAAATAGAATAAAATAAAAGTAATGATAAGAATAAAGTAATGATAGTAATAAGTGACTGTGAATAAGCCAACAGACTTGCAAAAATAATGGGAAAATATTTTCAGAGGGGTAATCACAATAAGGAGCTCTGGTCATATAATGGTTATGTATTGAGTTGTAATCCGAAAGGTCAACATTTTAAAACCACCAGCTGCTCCGCCAAAAAAAGGAGACTTTCTATTCCCATAAACAGTTACAGTCTCAGAAACTCACCGGACAGTTTTACCCTGTCCTATAGGATCACTGTGAGTTGACACTTGCGGGCAGAGAGTTAATCTCAATTAATAGGTTTCATGGAAAGATATTTAACGAGAGAACAGCAAGAAAATAGAAAGATAATTGATAGAAGTACAAGGATCAAAAAAAAAGACTTGGGTATGGTTGTGGGTACCAGATTCTGCTATTGTGGCAATGTGAATGAATGTGAGCATATCTGTGCACGTAGGAGGTCCTGGAAAGCCCATGCTAGAGTGGGTATGCTGGGATACACAGACCTGTCTCTTCCTGGGAGGAATGTGGATTCTCAGGAGGGTGGAGTCACTCTAGAAGAGGAAGTAGGAGATCAAAAAAGAGAGAGAGAGAGAGTATTAAAATACAACAAAAGTACAAAATCCAAAAATATATATAATAAAGCTACCTTGTGGGTGGGGATTCCTGCTCTTTTAGTAGTCTGTGTGTACATGTATGCGGTATCACGGCGCTGGCACACGGGATGGAATGCCTTGTAGAACAAAGCAGGAAAAGAGGAGGAAGATGGGGAAATGGTACAAAGCATACCTTGGGTACTGAGCATGTGTGTACCAAGCTGCCCAAGTGATCTGCTAGCTATCTGTGTCCCTAGAGGCCAGGGAGGTAGAGGGTTGGCTGGCTGACTGTCTTTTCTCAGGGGCCACGAAGAATCACGATGCTTGTAGAAGCAACTCATGTTGCTGCTCATCCGTAAAGGGGAGTCTGTCAGCAGGCCTTGCTGCTTTCCACTTTGAGAAACTTGGGTCAACTTGGCTTTTAAGTTGAATTTCTTGCTACCAGGAAGTGCAGAATCTCTCTCATAGTGGAAACTCTTTGGTAGTTGCTGAGCACATCTTCCCGGGCTTGTTATATGGTGGCCATCTTACCCCATTTTCTGTCTTTTTCTACTTGAGGTATTATAGTAGTATAGATGTATTTTTTTTCTCACAACAACAACCTTACATTATTTATTGTTAAACTTGATTAGGAAGCAAAAAAACAAGGAATAAACCAGATTATTTGCCGATTGAAGTTCAATTCATCAGATGGGGACAAAAATCTTAATTCATGATTTGAGCCTGGGAAAATGCGGCCATGCGTGCCATCCTTCAGGGGGCTCCTTACAGACCCAGCTTGGTTCTTCTCCAATGTCTTCTCTTGGAGTTGTACCTGATTTTATTACCGGTTTTCATTCGAATCCATTGGGAAATGGGCAGATTCTGCTTCTGTTTCTTGGCCAGGAATCTCTTGATCCTGAAAGTCTTATGAGATGACATGGTGAAGTCGGAGCACCACCACACTCGGGTGGCAGAGAGACGGAGAGGTAGATGTATTTTTTAATATCATTTTACTAGGGGCTCTTACACCTCTTATAGCAATCCATATATCAATTGTATCAAGCACATTTGTACATATGTTGTCACCATTATTTTCAAAACATTTTCTAATTGAGGCCTTGGTATCAGCTCCTGTTTTATTTCCCTCCTTCCCTCCCTCACCCTCATGACTCCTTGTTAAATTATAAATTATTATTATTTTCATATTTTACACTGTCTGCAGTCTCCCTTTACTCTGTTGCTTGTCCCCTGCAGGTGGGGAGTGGCTTATATGTCGATCATTGTGACTGGTTTTCCTTTTCTCCCCTTCCTCTCCCATCTTCCCCTTCCCCTCATGGTATTGCTACTCCCATTACTGTTCCTGATGGATTTATCTGTCCTGGATTCCGTGTACCAAGAGCTCTGATATGTACTAGGGTACATGTTCCTGTCAAGCCAGATTTGTAAGCTAGAACTGGGGTCAGGATAGTGGGGTGCCAAGGTCAATTAAAGAGCTAGAGTAGTGTGTATTTTGTTGGTGCTAAACTTCACCCTGACTGACTTGACCCTTCTGTGAGGAGATGTCCAATTGTTTACAAATGGGCCTTGGGTCTCCACTCCAAACCCCCCCCCCCAATTCATATCTATATGATGGTTTGTTTTGGGTCATCTGATACCTGATCCTGTTGACACCTTGTGATCACACAGGCTGGGTGCTTCTTTCATGTGGGTTTTATTGCTTCCCTGCTAGATGGCCGCTTGTTTAACTTCAAGCCTTTAAGACCCCAAACACTGTATCTTTTCATAGCTAGGCACCATCAGCTTTCTTCACCACATTTGCTAATGCACCCATTTGACTTTAGCTATCATGTCAGGAAGGTGAGCATCACAGAATGCCAGGTTATTAGAAGGAAGTGTTCTTGCGTTGCGGGAGGACTTGAATAGAGAACCAATATTCATCTGCAACCTTGATATTAAACATAAATATATGAACATAGACCCATATCCCTATCATTATATAAGTATATTTTTATATATGTGTGTATATTTACACCTCTATAAATGTCTTTTGCCTCCAACAAACGATCCTTGAACTAACTACAAGTTTTCTTTCTTGATGTGTTTTGTTTTGTTCTTTGTCAGTGATTTGTTGTTGTTTTGTTGTCTGGTTGTATACTGTTGCTTTGTTTTCCTCTGTCTTATTTTCGTGCATGTTATTGTCTCCACAGGTCTGTCTAAATAAGACAGGCTGGATGAACTATCTGGAGGAAAAACAATGGACCGACAGTTCCGGGGGGGGCTTGGGATAGGGGAAGTGGGGGGGTAAGGAAGTGGTATTAACAAACCCAGGGACAAGGGAACAACATGGGACCCAAAATGGTAGTGAGGAGGGAGTGGCAGGCCTGGTAGGGAATGATCAAGGGTAAGGTTACATAAAGAAGAGGTATAGCTGTAACCCAGGTGGGGATGGAGCTTGGTAGTAGGGCAGGAGGAAAGTCAAGGGAGATGGAGGAAAGAGCTAGGAGTCACAGGGCATTTATAGAGGTCTAGACAAAGACATGTACATGCAAATATATATATGAGGATGGGGAAATAGATCTATGTTTCTGTATTTATAGGTTTAGTTTTAAGGTGGCAGAAGGACCTTGGACCTCTACTCAAGCACTCCCTCAATGCATGAATACTTTCTTTTATTAAGTTGGCACTCTACGATGCTCACCCTCCCTACACAACTGCTGAAGCCAAAGTGCGTGAACAAGTAAATGTAGTGAAGAAAGCTGATGGTGCCCGGAAATCAAACGAGATAGTGTCTGGGGTCTTAAAGGCTTGAAGATAAACAAGCGGCCATCTAACTCAGAAGGCACAAAGCCCACATGGAAGAACACACCAGCCTGTGTGATCGCGTGGTCCTGAAGGGATCAGTTATCAGGTATCAAAGAACAAAAAAATCATATCATTGGGTGCACACCTCCATGATACGATCACCAATGACAAACGGGTGCATAAGCAAATGTGGCGAAGAAAGCTGATGGTACCCGGCCATCAAAAGAGATAGTGTCTGGGGTCTTAAAGGCTTGAAGGTGAACAAGCGGCCATCTAGCTCAGAAGCAATAAAGCCCACATGGAAGAAGCACACCAGCCTGTGCAATCACGAGGTGCCAAAGGCATCATGCAATATATATATATATATATATATATATATATATATATATATATATATATATATACCATAGTGAATGAAGGGGGAAGTGCAGAGTGTTATATATATATATATATATATATATATATATATATATATATATATATACCATAGTGAATGAAGGGGGAAGTGCAGAGTGGAGACCCAGAGCCCATTTGTCAACCACTGGAGATCCCCTCATAGAGGGGTTTAGGAGAGGAGATGGGTCAGTCAGGGTGCGATGTAGTACCGATGAAGAACACAGCTTTCCCCCAGATCCTGGATACTTCCTTCCCCCAACTACCATGATCCGAATTCTACCTTGCAGGACTCGATAGGGCAGAGGTTGTATGTACACTGGTGCATATGGGAGCTGGAGACACAGGGAATCCAGGGTGGATGATACCTTCAGGACCAGGGGTCTGAGGGGTGATACTAGGAGAGTGAGGGTGAGTGGGTTGGAAAGGGGGAACCGATTACAAGGATCCACATGTGACCTCCTCCCTGGGAGATGGACGGCAGAGAAAGGGAGGAAGGGAGCCTCCGGATAGGGAAAGATATGACAAAATAACAATCTATAAATTATCAAAGGCTCATGAGGGAGGGGGCAACCGGGGAGGGAGGGGGAAAAAAAGAGGACCTGATGCAAAGGGCTTAAGTGGAGGGCAAATGCTTTGAAAATGATTAGGGCAAAGAATGTAGGGGTGTGCTTTATACAATTTATGTATGTATTTGTATGGATTGTGATAAGAGTTGTATGAGCCCCTAATAAAATGTAAAAAAAAATGTCTTTTGCCTCCTTTCCTCCTCTATTTCCCTTTACTTTCCTCCTGTCCCACTATCATGTTTGACCTTCATTTGGCTCTCAGTAATTCCTCTTTCAGCTACATTGCACTTGATCTAACCCCACCAGGCATTCTACACCTTCCTCTCCATCAATTTTAGATCTCTTGTTGTTCCCTGTCCGTGGGTCTGTTGGCTCCCCTCCCCCTTCCCTAGCTCTCCCTTTCTATTATCCCCTGGAACCGTCGGTCCCATTTTCTTCTCAGGATTGTAGGATTTGAATTTTTCTAATATGGTTATAAAGTTCTTTCCTGTTGTTTTGTTTATGTAGTGGATAACATTGATTGTTTTTCTAATATGTAACCATCATTGCACCCTTGTTATGAATTCATGTTGGTCATGATGATTTACTTTACTGAGATATTTATTGTTGGCTTTATTAGGTACGGTTTTGTTGAGATATTTTTACATTTATGTTCATAAGGGATATTGCTGTATTATTTTCTTTCCTGGCTATGTTTCTGTCTGATTTGGGTATAATGATTTTACAAGTTTCATAAAATGAATTTGGGGACTTTCCATTTTTATTATGTCCTACAATGGTTTGAATAAAATTGGTGTCAACTCTTCTTTGAATGTATTGGGAGTTTTTAATTGCATGACTTGTTTCTCTTTTCAATATGTATGTTTACTTTTCCTGCTTCAGTGTGTTCGTGTATGATAGATGGTGGTGTTGTTGCTGTTATTGGAAGGTGCTGTGGAGTTATTCCAACTCAGTGTTCCTATGGACAATAGAGCAAAACCCTGCCCCATACTGTGCAGTCCTCACTATTGTTCTTATCTTTGAGCCCAGTGATGCAGCTACTGTGTCAATCCATCTTGTTGAAGGTTTTCCTCGGTTCTAAAACCCGGTACTTTTATCATGCGTGGGACACGTCTCCAAGGTCTGTCTCCCTGGACAACATGTCCAAAGTACATTAAACCAAGTCTCGTCATTTTCTGCTACAGAGCCTTCTGGATGCACTTTTTCTAAGACAATTTTTGTTTTCAGTTCCTCTTTTTAAGTAACTTATTTTTCCTCAATTGCTGTCAGGATTCCTGTCATTTGTAACTTTCATCATGATATGTCATGATTATTTTATTTCAGTCAGCCCTGCTTTTGGTTTGTTTAGCTTCATGAGTACATTTTTTACCATGTCATGATATATTAAGGAAGTTTCCTTCTCTCTGCTCTTTTGATTGTTTTGTTTGTTACTTCCTGTTTTTTTGTCCAATCACACATAATGTACTTGATGTTGTCCCACAGAATTCTGTGATTTTCTCTAGATTTTCTTGTCTATTTTAAAAATTATTCCTTTACCAAATTAGGTTGAGAGATTTTCTTTAATCTGACTGATGAACTCTCTCTGATTCAATTCTAGTCCATTTGCTCTTTTTTAAAATTAAAAGATCATACTACTGGGGACTCAGTTAGTTTATTGTGCCAACCTGGCCGATAAACACATGTGGGGTTAATTGAAGGGCAGAGGGATAAATGGCTCAGTGAGCCTCACCTTTCTAGTTCTCGGGTCTCTTGCTTTGTGGTCACACCAGGGTGCAACTGCTTTCGCAGTTCCCTGCTTCAGCTTGCAAGACAGACTTCCTGCAAGACATCCCCAGGGAGAAGCCACATGAACGTACCCCGATGCAGCCCTGGGTGCTGGAGCACCCACGTGGAGACCCCTGCCAGCGCTGAGATGCTTACATATTCATTGACTCAGCTTTCCTCTGCAGTTGACATCATTGTGTCTGTTTTGTGAGATGGAGCAGGACTTTGTGGACTGTTATTGGACTAATGGGTTAATGTTGGACTTGTGGGCTTGGGCAGCACTGGGTTGGGATATTTTCTTGATGCGCACTTAACCTTTACATACAACTCTCTCTTATACACAAGTTGCTGTAGATTTACTTCTCCAAAGTACCTAGACTAATAAAGGGGCTCTTAGAGCTCTTATAACAATCAATACATCAATTGTATCAAGCATATTTGTACATATGTTGCCAAGATTATTTTCTAAACATTTACTTTCTATTTGAGCCCTTACTATTAGACGCCAGGGACTCTCAAGGGGCAGGATTGTACTAGGAGGCCAAGAGGTGCAGTCCTTATGCCCTTGTGATGATACTGGCCTTGCTGTGCCCCAGGGTCAGTTAGCCCCTAGGGCAAGGCAGGGCATGAAGTGAGACCAGTGTTAAGAGCTCCGCTGGTGTAGGCAGTCCCCAAAGGAGAGAGGGCCACCGTTGATCCCAAACCCTAGCGAGGTGATCTCCTGGCTGTCTTTTCAGGCAAGTGGGGGAGATATGTCAGTTACGTGGGCGCTGACAGAAAATGAACCAGCCATGTGATGGACATGGGGCTTAGAGGAGCCAGCAGAGAGCAGGCTGCCACGGTCAGGCCTTATCAGGGGTTTAGAGGCCAGGGTCAAAATATCAGTCCCTCTTTTTCCCCTCCCTCCCCACCCCACCTTGACCCCTTGATAAATTATAAATTATTATTATTTTCATATCTTAACCAACCACTCTCTCCCATCACCCTTGGTTTCTGTTGATCCTCCCCCTGGGGTGGGGGTGTGGTTATGTGTCAATCATTGGAGTCACCTTTCTCCTGCCCTCCTGGTATCACTACTTCCATTGTTATTCCTTGATTCAGTGTGTGTCTCGAGCTCTTATCTGTATCTGTGTACATGTTCTGGTCTAGCCCGCAGTGAAAGGCAGGACTGGAGTCATGGTAGTGGGGGGTGAGGAACCTCAAGGAACCAGAGGAATATTGTATATTTCATTGGTGTTATACTGCATCCTAGTTGACTCATCCCTTGTGACCCTTTTGCAAGGAGATGTTCCATTATCTACAGATGGATTTGGGGGGGGGGGGGTGTGGGGTGTGTGTGTGTGTGTTTTGCGTCTTCTGATGCCTGTTACCTGATCCCATCTCATGATCACACAGGATGGTGTGCTTCTTCCATGTGGGTTTGTTTATCAGCTAGACAGCTGCTTGTTTAAACTCAAGCCTTTCAGATCCCAGATGCTATATCTTTTGATAGAAGAGGTACCATCAGCTTTCTTTTTTTTTTTTTAATATTAGCATGGTGTGTTTTATTTTTGCAGTACTTTCACATATCCTGCTCCAATTAGTGATACTTATTTTCCCCAGAGATAAAGAAAACAAGGGAATGGGTTATTAAGCTAAACTGAAATAAGGTATGAATAGCAAACTAGTAAATGTACAAGTAATTTTCTCACATAACACTTGATCACTAGAGTATGAATAGCAGCTTCTCCAACTCTGACACCAAGCGATTACATTTAATGCGATGGAAAGTTAATGTCCAAGCCTGGGTGAGCAGCATCTGACACTTGTCAGAGCCAGTCTTAGTTTTCTGTTGTTGTTGTGGTCGGGTGCTGTCGAACCAGCTCCACCTCACAGTGACCCTCTAGACAAGAGAGCACACCCCATCCAGTCCTGAACCATCCCCAGTATCGCTCTATTTTTGCATCATTGTTGCAGGCAATCCATCAGCTTTCTTTACCACATTTGCTTGTGCACCCATTTTGTCTTCACCGATCATGCCAGGAGGGTGAGCATCACAACATGCCAGGTTCTTAGAACAAAGTATTCTTGTATTGAAGGCAGGCCCTGAGCAGAGACCTAACGTCCATCTACTACATCAATGTCTTGCCATATATGATGTACATAGACCAATACCTCTATTTTTATGAATTAATGTATTTACATAGGTACACACTTATGCTTATACCTCTATCTATAGCTTTGCTTCCTAGATCTTTCCTGTTTCTTTTTACCTTTCTTCTACCTCACCATCACACTCACCCTTCTTCCACCTTAGTAGTTCTTCTCAGCTAAATTGCTGTTACCCCAACACCACCAGGATCTCTATGTCCTCCTCATTGTTGATTTTAATTCCTTAGTTATTCCCGTCTTTGGCATTGTTTGCTTACCACTCCCTTCCCCTGCCTCCTTCTACTCGCAAAGTCCTTTGCTCTTCTAATGCGTTATCTGTTTCTCTCATCTTAGTATTAATCTTCTGAATTTCTCTTTGCTGTGGTATACGGTTTCTAGTTTCAATTGATGTGTTATTTTAGTGCTTTCCTGAATTACTCTAAAGTGTGTGTGTGTGTGTGTGTGTTCAGTTTTTCTTTAGCTTCGCAATCTTTCCTTTCTCCCGGTTCATTGATAGTATAAAAGTATAATTTTTAATAGTTTATCAGGTAATTTCAATGCCTTTTCTTCCTGAAAAAAGGTCTTCTAGCTCTATATTGGTCATGTGCTTCAGCTGTTCTGTCTTGTTTCTTCATATAAACTTAAATTGCCTTTGCCACTGAGATGTTGTAGTATTAGTGTTTTTGTGTTTAATTGATCTTAGTATTTGAGACTGCAGACACTCCACCTATCTACTGGTTGTTGTAAAGGATAATTTGAGAATGTGTGTGGTACTGTTTGTTGTTATTATAGCACAGTTAGCAATGGTTTGTTTGGTGGTCTCACTTACGTAAAGATGATCAGGTGGTACAGGAGTATGTATTGTCTGTCACTGTATAGGTATGACTACAGTCATAGAGGTGGCTAGGCCTGCGATTGCTGTCCACTGTCAGGTAGAACAGGAAGGGACAAAAAAAAATTGCCAACGAAGAAATAATTTTTGAAAAAGAAACCAGCAAGAGACAGCGGACAAACAAGAGCAAGTGAAAGGAATTTAATAACTAGAAGTGTGTGTGTGTGTGTGTGTGTGTGTGTGTGTGTCAAAAACCAAGGTAGAGAAAAATAAAAGAGAAGCTAATCAAAACATAAAAAAGGAAAGGAAGGGAACTGGAAAAGTAAATTAAAATGGAAAGAATAGAAGTAGAAGCAGAAATAAAGAAGAAAGCAGAGTGCAGAAGTGATTAAATAAAAGGAAGTGAAGGAAAAGGAAAAACAAAGAGAAAACTTGGGGTGAGGACCTTTTTGTATAGGTCACAGCCTCTAGGGGGTTGAATATTGATTCCAGATGGAGCTTGGCAGGCCTATCTGTTTTCTGTGGTCCACGTACCTGATCCAGTAGGGTGTTTTTACAGCTTAGGTGATAGCTGAGGGGAATCTTTCTGGTAGAGAAGCAGCTGGGTCAGAATGGCTAATCATGGGGGAACTTTCCACGTGTCCAAGAGCAGCGAGGGATCCAGCATTGTATTTTTTGCTAGTGCTATGAGGAGAATCTCAAGCATTTCTGGGCATTGGGGTGATAATCCATCTCTAGGCATGGGGATGTTAAACCATGAGGGCATAGCTTTGTCTTCAAGCAGAAATGGACTTACAAGGATATCTCTGTCTGGTGTATGGGTGAAGGTAGGGGCTGGCAATTGTGATATCAGGAGGGTGTGGGAAACAAGTGAGGATCCTTTCTTAGTGCCAGCTACCAATGTGCCAGGCTTCTGTCTGGATGGAATGCGTCAGGCTAGCTGACAATTCACCTGTCTGTTCTTGCACCACTTTTGTTTCCCTTCATCTTCTAGTTAGTTTTCAGTCCACTTTTCTATAATTTCTTCTGAAGCTCAAGGTTCCAAGATTACCTAGTTTTACTAGATCTCTTGTATCTTTGTTGTAAGTTGTCTGTATAGTTATTCATTATACCTGATGTCCTTAATTCATAAGTTCTTCTTTTTTTAAAAAAATATATATACTAGTTACACTCCTGGAAAATTCAGGGTTTATTAAAGTTGGGCAAAAAACCACTTCTGTGTTTACAAGTTTCTTATTGAATTTAATTTAAACTATACAATTCATTTAAGTAATTCTGATTAAAATACCAATAGCTTTAACAAAATTTGAATAAAGCAATAAATATAGTAAACTTAACTTAATTCCTTATTAACTACTTGTTGCTGTTGAGTTGATTATGATCTATCACCGTTGGAATTTTAAAATAAGCTATTAGTTTGTTTTTTATTGATGTAAAATATAATCCAAGAGGTTATTTTCCAATAATTTCTTTTCTGTGTCCCTTTTTTCCCTCAGCATTTTTTACCTCGTTGGAAGTGTGAACAGTTAATCAGACAAGGAATTCTGGAACATGTGCTGTCATAGCTTCACATTTAGACAGAGTCCAGCTCTTGGAGACATCTGTACATCTTTCCATCTACCTGACACCACTGTTTAATTGTTAAAATTACAGGCATTCTTTATGTAAAACCAGAATTACTTGACTACATAGTTTTAGTGCTCATTTCTAAGAATTTATTAGAATCCTAAGAATTCTCATCCTTGCAGTAATCTCTATCCATATATATAACATTTTATATTAGTGGTTTGTTAATTACCTTTGAGTCTTTTTCCTCTTTTCCCCCCAAACACAGTTGCATTTGGCTGTACAAGAAGAAGGCAGACCCTCATGGGTCTTACATTCGGCAGGGATGCTGTAGCATTCCTGGTGAAGCCAAGAAGCCCAAGATTCTTGAATATTTATTAATGTTTCACACAAGCAAGTTACGATGATGTGTAAGACCTCTTGCTATATTTAATGTGTAACCACAATTGTTTATCATCTGATTTGCGAAGGCAGACAGTAATGGCTAGCCTGGCACATGACTATCAATAAACTTGTGCATCAGCAACAACTAAATGCCATAAGCAAGGTAGCTTAAAACAAAGGGAAGTTTATTCTCGGTTCTGGAGGCCAGAAATCTGAAGGCAAGTGTTGACAGCACCTTGTTCTCTCTCTGAAATAAGGGAGGTCCGTATATCGTTTTTCTCAGCTTTTGGGAACTGCCAGCAATTCTTAGAGTTGCTTAGCTTGTAGTCAATCATTCATTATCTATTTAATTGTGTTTTTGGATTCAAATGCCTTTTAAAGATACCAATCACCATTTTGAAATAACAGTGAAAGCAAATAATAATTTATAAGTGTATGTATATATATAGGTAGATATGAGTTGAACCGGTGGTCTGTGGGAGTATACCTGTGTGGCAGGGACTATTTTGATATACTTATTTGTACTGTAAATATGTCAATGTGTGCACGTATGTGATAGAGCATACAGGGTACAAAGTTATGAAAACTTATTCATATCCAAAAACACCTTCAAGTTCTGAGGCACTGGACTGGAAGGGTAAAGACCATAGTTTGGAGACTGTCTAGGGCAATTGGTGTAACAGTCTTTAAACCGAATGTTTTGCATTTTATTTGGATGAGTAGCAGTTACAGGGAGTCTTATAAGCTTGCGTGGTGACCAGTTAAGTTCCAACTGTTAGTCTCTTTCCATTTGGAAAAGAGTTGAAATCAAAGACCCAAACAATTAGGTTAAAGAACTATTGGACCACATGAACTCCTACCTCCTGAGGGGTACCAACTCCCACAATCAAACGGGTCCAGTTGTGTAATTGAGGGGTAAAATTAAAGAGACAACAGACAAAATAAAGTATACAATTGCTCACCTTCAGGACGGCCATGATCTCAACAGCCAGGTCCACACACAGAGAGAAAATGTATCATATTTCTAATCATGCTGTATATACATTTTGAGGACATTCAAGCCCCCTAGTGACAGGTAACCATATGCGTAACAGGAAGGGGCTGTACAATAGGTTTATGCGTGACAGGAAGGGGACGAGCTAGGAATACACACACAATAGGAAGGGGGAAACACTGGGGATACACCTGTGACAAGATACCCTCTAAGCAGCTGACCTCCAAGTGTACAGTCATTTACCATGTGTCATAATAAGGTTGTGACAACCTGGGGAAAACCTTTCTGTATCCCACAACCTCTCTAACCTTAAGACGAGGAGAACTGGAAGGTTCCTGGCTACCACTCTAGTAAAAATCGAAGATCCTGAACAGAGTAGGAGAGAAAAGACCAGCTTCACTGGTCTGATAAAGACAGGTAGAGAATCCCCTCTCCCCCTAAGACTATAACCCTTAAACATCCGTCAAACCTGAAAATGAACCTATTCCCAGAGATCATTTTTATGCCATACTGGACAGACCTGTAAAATAGTAACACTTGTGAGGACTCATGAGAACAAAGTATACTGACAATCATATGAGAAGAAATGTTGCTAAAAGCCAAGTTCAGAAGGCAGGAAGAGGGTGAAATGGGAACCCAAAAAGGATGTTTAAGGGATTACAACTAATGTCACAAAAGAAACAAATTAAGAATTGTTGAATGCGAAACTAATTCTGTAAACAGGTACAATGATGAAGTGTTCTTTAATTAAATAAAAACTTAGTATTAGATTCTTGTTGCTGTGCATGTTGGGTGCTGTTTAAGATTTTCAACTCAGCAACCCCATAAGTGTTTGTTGGGGCTGTAGTTTTGGTCATCTCTACTATATTTTAAATTATGAAATGATGAAATGTTAAGTAAGTGAGTAAAGCTTTTCCAAAAAGTCATGTGGAAATAGAACTAAAAGATAATCAAGAAGGACTTCTGCCAAGAGTAAATAGACACCGAGAGATTGAGACAGAGTCACAGAACAGAGGCAGGGTTCAGACAAAAATGAGTGAAAGAAAAAGATTTTATTGAGGGAAAAGAACTCCCAGATGGATTCCGCAACCCAACAAGAATAGGTTAAGGAAGTCGCGCATGGTGCTAGGGTGGCAGGATATATACATATTATATGAGCTTAAAGGCATATGGGCCGGTAAGGGGAAGGGAGGTTCTTTGTACTGCGGCTGCAAGTTTCGGAGCAGGAGATGACCTGTCCATAAATCATCTTGTTCTCAGCAAACTTGCTTCCTAGCACGCTGGGGGGGAGTCTGTGTTCTGCCCGGGGGTAAGCTTTGTGACATGCTGGAGGCAGCTGCTTTGAAGTTCAGCAGGTCATTTGTCTTCTTGAGAGGCTGGTGCAAGGGGCTGCCTGGTCCGGACCTGGCCCAAACAGACACACTACCAAGATCCTGTACAAGAAATATGTGAAAGACCAAATAAAACACGAATGAAAATCCAGGGACCCTCAGTTTTAGAGGAGAGGATAGAGAGATTATTTGAATGCTGACTACAAGAAGCTGAATAAAATCTAAATATGAAGACACGAGACTAGTAAATTCTCAACTGACATTACAGCACATCCATTATGAAATTTGTGTTTAATGTGAAATCATCACTATAATCAACATTGGAAGATTTTCTTCTTGTACCCATTGCTGTTGAACATTATGAAGTTTTGTGAACAGGGTTTGATCAGAACAATGAGCTGACAACTGCCCCATATCAATAGCTGGCAGCCCAGGTGCCCAGCCCTCCCCCTCCCCCCACCCATTTACCATAGGAGTTCTACCTACAGGTGGGGGCCACTTTTTGACTAATGATAGTGGCCAACATCTTCTAAATCTGTTCTCAACTGCACTCCGCAGTGAACAGAGAATTATAGTCATTCCCGTTCTGTGTCACACCCATAAGGAGACAGGTGCTTAGCACCTAACAACATATAATCACCAATTAAGTACAAATAGTACCATTACAGTACACTGAAGAATTCAATTTCATTTCACCCAAAGAAACAATTCACCAAAATAAAGATCTAGAAACCCTTTCTAAGGAAGAAATGTCATGGGAACTTCCTAATAGTTAATAATTGGGCATTTTACATAGAGAATATTGCAAGGCAAACAAAACTTTGGGAAAATTCAGGGACGACTACAATAACAAAATAAATGAAACATTAGAAATTATACCAACACAGCAAATTAAAATCCAAAAGATTACAGAAGTAGGTAGCATTGAAGGTAAGTCAATGAAATGTAATCAAGAAGAAACATTCATCAAGAGAAGACAAAGCTCATTAAGCTGATCATTTTTAGGTGCTATTTAGTTGGTTCCTCATAGCAACCCAGTGTACAAAAGAGCAAAATACTACCGTCCTGTGCCTCTTCACAATTAGGTTTGAACTTGTAACCATTTTATCAGTCCATTGTGAGAATCTTTTTTACTACCCTATTTTAACAAGTCTGATGTCCAACATCTTGAGACAATATGCTCAAAGTATGTGAAATGAAATCTTGTCATCTTTACCATTAAGGATCATTCTAGCTGTATTTGTTCTAGAATACTTGTTCTGCCTGTCCCTGGTCTTCTCACTGTTCTTCATCAATACCATGATTCAAATGTATCCATTCTTCTCTGGTCTTAATGCCCAAATGCCACACTCTCTTGGGTCAGACAGGTCTCAGTCTCAAAGTGACTCCCTTGCTCTTCAACACTAAAATGTCTTGTGCAGCAGATTTGTCCAGTGCAATACTGTTTGTTTTCTTGACTGCTCCTTCCATGGGCATTGCTTGTCAATCCAAGCAGAATGACATTTTAGATAATATTAGTCTTTACCATAATGTTGACTACTGATTATAAGGGTTTTGGTTTCCTTTGCATTGAGTTGTATTCCATACTGAAGATTGCAACCCTTGATCTTCATCAGCAAGTGTTTCAGGTCCTCACCTGTAGCAGTTGAGGTGTCATCTGTATATTGTAAGTTGTTAATAAACACTCTCTCCAATCCTGGGCCTGTCTTCATATGTTCTTAGATTATTACTTCACCATATATTTTGATTAAATATGGCGAAAGAAAGCAGCTCTGACATGAATATTAGCTGCTTTTAAACAGCCCCATATTGTTCTATTCCAATGAATGCCTCAAATACCACTTGGTTTGTACAGGGATGATCAAGGGTTGAGGAATTCCCATTTTTCCAAATGTGATCAATAGTTATGATCTATGTACCCTGTTACCTTTACAACGCAAGTAGCAACAGTTGTTATCTTTGTTCAGCCAAGATCCATCTCATATAATCAATGATAAATCCTTTGTTCCACATCCTCTCCTGAATCTGACTTGAATTTCTGGCAGCACTCTGTTGATTGTAACCATTGATGAATTTTTTTCAGCAAAAGTTGATTTAACAGATATTAATATAAGAAGTTTGATAACTTCTGCAGTCTGTTGTGTCACCTTTCTTTGACGTAGGCACAGATTTTCAGTTGGCCTTGTAACCTTGTGCCAAATTTCTTAGGCATAGACGAGCCTGTATATTACTTCGCTGAAGAAACATTTCCATTGACCAATTGCAGGAACTTTATTTTTTGCGAATGCCTTTGATAGGGCTTGGACTTCTTCCTTCAATACCATTGGTTTGTGATCAGAAGTTACCTCTTAAAATAGCTGAATGTACTTTTCAGTACAGTGAGTGTTCTTCCCATCATCTTTGGGTACTTCCTGCTTTGTTCAATATTTTGCCCATAGGACTCCTTAATGTTTAACTCAAGGCTTGGATTTTTTTTTCAGTCCTTCAGCATGAGATATGTTGAGTGTGTTCTTCCTTTTTGGTTTTCTAACTTCAAGTCTGCATATTTGATACTTTGTCTCATTAATCTGCCCTTTGTGATTTTCTGTGAACTTCATTTCTTAAATTTATTACAGTTGATCTATGATCAACTGCAAGTTTTAGGGTCTCTTCTGATATCTGCTTTTTTTTTTATTGGCATATTGCTTTCTTATTATATAACCTTGTCATTTATTTCATCCCACAGCATATCAGTTGTCATCAGTGTTGTTAATATTTAATGCTGTTCTTGATGTGTCTATAAAATTGAGGTGGGATATATGCAAGGTCATATTGGGGCTTTTGTGGGCATGTTTTAATTTTCAACATCAACCTGAACTTTTATGTGAGCAATTGATGTTCTGTTTCACAGTCAGCCTTTTGGCTGCTATTACTGAGCTTCTCTGTCATCTCTTCCCATGGAGGTAGTCAGTATGAGACCTATCTATACATCCTGTATGCTGTCTATCCAAGTACACATTATGTTGTTGAAAAAGGTATTGCATTTAAGTCCATCTCAGAAAATTCTATCATGCAATCAGCAACTTTTGTTTCTCTGAAGCCATAGTTTCAAACTATTGTCCCTCTTTGTTCCAGCTCTCATTCCAATTATCAATAATGCATCTTGATTATATTTGTGATCAGTTCAGACTGAAGTTGGTAGAATTCAATTTCTTTATTCTTAAATTAGAATAATAGTCATACTAATTGGGCTTCCTTGTAGGTATATAGATATTTTCATATTACAGAAAGCATTGTACTTTAAGTTTTGAAATTCTCTTTAATCCACATTCACACAATTCAAAAGTTCAGTCATATCAAGAAGAATTGTACAATCATTACCACAATTTCAGAATATTTTCTCTATACCCCCCCACTCCCATGGTTAAATCATCTTTAAATTGAGTTGTGTAATCACCTTGAGTCCTAGTACTCACTCCCCCTCCCACCTTCATTGTTTACTCCCGAAATAGCCTCACCCTCCCCAATCCCTGCTCACCCACCCCTATATCTCCTAGAAACCCTTTCATCAGTTAACTATATTTATCCACTCCTGTGCTTCAACTGGTAAATCCAACAGAAATAATAACAAAAAATAAAATGATATGGATAAGACAATAATATATAAAGACAAATAAAAAGCACCACCATCATTTTTTTTTCCTAACCCACCACCATCAATATTTTAAAGGCCAGGGAAGAAGTTTTTATCATGTAGTAAGCAAGAGATCCTTACACCTAGAACAAATTCAGGATGGATCTAGAAGGTCAACTGATCAAATCCCAAGTTTGATCCAGCATAATCAGGATGACAATGATTTTTGTTTGGTAGTAAGTATTTCAGACCTTTGCCTGTAACTAGAGATCTGCCAGTGGCTTAATTTGTCTTGATAGTCTGCAGATGGATTTTGGGCTCCCACTGTCCTCCATAGCCTTCCACAAATTGGGTGTTCATAATTTTAGGTCTGATATTACTTCTTTCATCATATTTGAGTTTATTGTCATCTTTGACTCATACGAGCTGGTTTTCTTCCATGTTGGCTTAGTGGACTCCTTACTTAGATGGCTTTTTATTTGAATACACACCTTAAAACCACAAACACGATTCCACTTGAGAGCCAGGCACCATCTGCTTTCTCACCACAATGCGTAGGACACTCTTCAGTGATCTTTTCATGTGAGTGAGTATTGAGCAGGGCCATGTTTTCAGAACTGACTATTCTTGGGCTGGAGCTAGAGTTCATTTGGGGCCCATAATCTAGCTGCTTCTCCCGGGGATATTCATGACTCAGGTTTACTGTGGTGGTTGTGTGTGTTAGTCCAGGTAGAGAGATCCAGGGAGACACTCGTGTATAAAAAAGAACTTTATATAAAAGAGCAACTGTATATTGAGAAAACATCCCTGCCCAGTCCAGATCAAGTCCATAAGTCTGATATTAGTCCATATGTCCAATACCAGTCTATAAATTCCTCTTCAGACTCAAGCAACACATGCAATGAGGTTGAATGAGGAAAATCACAGGCCAGTGGGTGAAAAATCCGGATCCAGTGGTGGTGGAAGCATCTGAGCGATGTCATGGGTCTCCATATGACTCCTCCATCTCCAGGGCCCTGGCTCCATCAGTGTAGCTCCCAGTGGCTTGTCAACAGGAATGTCTCACAGGGAGACAAACAGAGTGAATCAGATACAGAAAACCTTAAGAGTAGAAACAACATTGTCAGAGATGGTGCCAGAAGATGAGCCTTCAGTCCAGAAGACACTCAGTATGACTCCAGGAGAACTGCCTTCACAAAGTAGAGTCTATTGTGATGTGGGTGGAATACACCCTACATGAGTAAAGCCTTCAGGACCTTCATTTACTGATGGGACATGACTCAAAAGGAGAAGAGATAGCTGAAAACACCAATTACCATATATGCTTGAGTGTAAGCCACGTTTTTTGTTTTTTAATTTTAACAACTTATTAGGGGCTCATACAATTCTTATCACAGTTCATACATATACATAAATCAATTGTATAAAGCACATCTGTACAGTCTTTGCCCTAATCATTTTTTCTCCTCTTTTCTTTTTTTACATTTTATTAGGGACTCATACAACTCTTATCACCATCCATACATATACATACATCAATTGTATAAAGCACATCCATACATTCCCTGCCCCAATCATTCTCAAGGCATTTGCTCTCCACTTAAGCCCCTTGCATCAGGTCTTCTTTTTTTTTCCCCCTCCCTCCCCTTTCTCCCCTCCCTCATGTGCCCTTGGTAATTTATACATCGTTATTTTGTCATATCTTGCCCTATCCGGAGTCTCCCTTCCCCCCTTCTCTGCTGTCCCTCTCCCAGGGAAGAGGTCATATGTGGATCCTTGTAATCAGTTCCCCCTTTCCAACCCACTCACCCTCCACTCTCCCAGCATCGTCCCTCACACCCTTGGTCCTGAAGGTATCATCCACCCTGGATTCCCTGTACCTCCAGCCCTCATATGTACCAGTGTACAGCCTCTGTCCTATCCAGGCCTGCAAGTTAGAATTTGGATCATGGTAGTTGGGGGGGGGGAAGCATCCAGGATCTGGGGGAAAGCTGTGTTCTTCATCGGTACTACCTCGCACCCTAATTAACCCATCTCCTCTCCTAAATGCCTCTATGAGGGGATCTCCATTGGCCGACACTTGGGCCTTGGGTCTCCACTCTGCACTTCCCCCTTCATTTAATATGGTATATATATACATATACATATACACATATATACACATACATACACACACTTATATCGTTGTTTGTTTTTTTTTGCATGATGCCTTATACCTGGTCCCTTGGCACCTCGTGATCGCACTGGCCGGTGTGCTTCTTCCATGTGGGTAAGGCACGTTTTTCAGCACATTTTAATGTAATTTTTGTGTTAAAATTAGGTGCTTCGGCAGATATTCAGGTCATATACTTGAGTATATACAGTAATGGAACTTAGAATGTAGGGATTTAGGAAAATTGAGAGTTGTAAAAAATGAAATGGAAGACAGAAATAGATATTCGTGGTGTTAGTGAACCAAAATGGACTAGCATTGGCCATTCTGAATCTAAATGTAGCTTGCTGAGAATGATAGATTCAAGAGGAATAGTGTTTCATGCATTGTCAAAAAGGACATTTCAAGATCTAGAGTTGTATAATGCTGTCTGTGATGCAAAATCTATCCTCATATAAGGAAATCCAAACAATTGTGATTATTCAAATTTACATACCAACCATTCAAGCTAGTGATACAGAAATTGAAAATTTCTACCTATGTACCTATGTCTCCATTCTGTAATTTATCAAACATGGGAATACTGCATAGTTTAAAATCATGAAAGGTGTTAGTCAGGTTTATATTGTCTTACCATACTTACTCAATCTGTATGATTAGCTCGATTATATGAAGAATGTGACACCAGAATCGGAGGAAGGCATATTAACAAACTGCAATATGCGGATGTCACAACCTTGCTTGCTGAAAATGAAGAGAAATGGAAGCACTTGCTGATGAAGGTCAAGGATTGCAGCCTTCAGTATGGGTTACTACTCTATAAGGTAAACCAAAATACAACTGGACCAGTAGGTAACAGCATGATAAATGGAGAAAAGGTTGAAGTTGTCAAGGATTTTGTCTTGATTGGATCCACAATCAATGCTCATGGATGCAGCAGTCAAAGAAATCAGAAGACATGTATTTGGGTAACTGAATATTTTGAGTACCAAGTTGCGCCTCACCATGCCGTGGCATTTTTTTTTCTTTTTTTACATTTTATTAGGGACTCATACAACTCTTATCACCATCCATACATATACATACATCAATTGTATAAAGCACATCCATTCATTCCCTGCCCCAATCATTCTCAAGGCATTTGCTCTCCACTTAAGCCCCTTGCATCAGGTCCTCTTTTTTTTTCCCCACTCCCTCCCCTTTCTCCCCTCCCTCATGTGCCCTTGGTAATTTATACATCGTTATGTTGTCATATCTTGCCCTATCAGGAGTCTCTCTTCCCCCCTTCTCTGCTGTCCCTCTCCCAGGGAAGAGGTCACATGTGGACGCTTGTAATCAGTTCCCCCTTTCCAACCCACTCACCCTCCACTCTCCCAGCATCTTCCCTCACACCCTTGGTCCTGAAGGTATCATCCACCCTGGATTCCCTGTGCCTCCAGCCCTCATATGTACCAGTGTACAGCCTCTGTCCTATCCAGGCCTGCAAGGTAGAATTCGGATCATGGTAGTTGGGGTGAGGAAGCATCCAGGATCTGGGCGAAAGCTGTGTTCTTCATCGGTACTACCTCACACCCTAATTAACCCATCTCCTCGCCTAAACGCCTCTATGAGGGGATCTCCATTGGCCCACCCTTGGGCCTTGGGTCTCCACTCTGCACTTCCCCCTTCATTTAATATGGCATATATATACATATATACACATATATATACACATATATACACATACATACACACACATCTTTTTTTAAAAAAAATTTTTATTTTAACAATTTATTGGGGCTGATACAATTCTTTTCACAGTTCATACATATACATACATCAATTGTATAAAGCACATCTGTACAGTCTTTGCCCTAATCATTTTTTTCTCTTTTCTTCTTTTACATTTTATTAGGGACTCAAGCAACTCTTACCACAATCCATACATATACATACATCAATTGTATAAAGCACATCCATACATTCCCTGCCCCAATCATTCTCAAGGCATTTGCTCTCCACTTAAGCCCCTTGCATAAGGTCCTCTTTTTTCCACCCCCCTCCCTCCCCATTCCCCCTTCCCTCATATGCCCTTGGTAATTTATACCTCGTTATTTTGTCATATCTTGCCCTATCCAGTCTCCCTTCCCCCCTTCTCTGCTGTCCCTCTCCCAGGGAAGAGGTCACATGTGGATCCTTGTAATCAGTTCCCCCTTTCCAACCCACTCACCCTCCACTCTCCCAGCATCGTCCCTCACACCCTTGGTCCTGAAGGTATCATCCACCCTGGATTCCCTGTACCTCCAACCCTCATATGTACCCGTGTACAGCCTCTGTCCTATCCAGCCCTGCAAGGTAGAATTCGGATCATGGTAGTTGGGGGGAGGAAGCATCCAGGATCTGGGGGAAAGCTGTGTTCTTCATCGATACTACCTCACACCCTAATTAACCCATCTCCTCTCCTAAACCCCTCTATGAGGGGATCTCCATTGGTCGACACTTGGGCCTTGGGTCTCCACTCTGCACTTCCCCCTTCATTTATTATGATATATATATATACATATATACATACATATATACATATACACATATATACACATACATACACACACTTATATGTTTTTTTTTTTTTGCATGATGCCTTATACCTGGTCCCTTGGGCACCTCGGGATCGCACTGGCCGATGTGCTTCTTCCATGTGGGCTTATTTGCTTCTGAGCTAGATGGCCGCTTGTTCACCTTCAAGCCTTTAAGACCCCAGACACTATCTCTTTTGATAGCCGGGCACCATCAGCTTTCTTCACCACATTTGCTTATGCACCCATTTGTCTTCAGCGATCCTATCATGGAGGTGTGCAGTCAATGATATGATTTTTTGTTCTTTGATGCCTGGTAACTGATCCCTTTGGGACCACTCGATCACACAGGCTGGTGTGTTCTTCCATGTGGACTTTGTTTCTTCTGAGCTAGATGGCTGCTTGTTTATCTTCAAGCCTTTAAGACCCCAGTCACTATCTCTTTTGATAGCCGGGCACCATCCGATTTCTTCACCACATTTACTTGTTCACCCACTTTGGCTCCAGCCGTTGTGTTGGGAAAGTGAGCATCATAGAGTTCCAATTTAATAAAAGAAGGTATTCATACATTGAGGGAGTGTTTGAGTAGAGGCCCAAGGTCCTTCCGCCACCTTAATACTTGACCTATAAATATAGACACATAGATCTATTTCCCCATCCTCCTATATATATTTGCATGTACCTGTCTTTGTCTAGACCTCCATGAATGCCCTTTGACTCCTAGCTCTTTCCTCCATCTCCCTTGACCTTCCTCCTGCCCTACTACCATGCTTCATCGCCACCTGGGCTAGAGTATACCTCTTCTCTAATCAACCTTACCCTTGATCATTTCCCACCAGGCCTGCCACTCCCCCTTCTCTACCATTTGGGGTCCCATGTTTTTCCCTTGTCCCTGGGTTTGTTAACACCACTTCCTTATACCCCTCTACCCCCCACCCCAAGTCCCCCCGGAACTGTCGGTCCCGTTGTTTTTCCTCCAGATAGTTCATCCAGCCTGTCCTATTCAAACAGACCTGTGGAGACACTAACATGCACGAAAACAAGACAGAGGAAAACAAAGCAACAGTATACAACCAGGCAACAAAACAACAAAAACAAACCACTGACAAAGAACAGAACAAAACAGTTCACAAGAGAAAAGCTTGTAGTTAGTTCAGGGATCGTTTGCTGGCCCTTAGGAGCGTTTTCCAGTCCAGTCTTTTGGGGGCCATGGCATTTTTAATCATCTCATTCACATGTAAAAATTGGACATTGATTAAGGAAGATCAATGTAGAATCGATGTATTTGAATTATGGTGCTTGTGAAAAATATTGGAAGTAATTGGACTGCCAAAAAACAACAACAAATCTGTCTTGGAAGAAGTACAGCCGGAATGCTCCTTAGATACAAGGATGGCAAGATGTTGGACATTGGACAGGTTTTCAGGAGAGACCAGTCCCTGAAAGAATGCTTGTTACAGAAAAGGCACAGCAAAAAAGATGGATTGACATGACTGAAATCATAGGCTCAAAGAGAAAACGTGTGTAAGGATGACACAAGAAACAAGCACTGTTTCCTTATGTTGTCGATAGGGTCACCGAGTCTGAACTGACTGGGTGGCACCTAACAAAACAAGATTGAATATATGCCATCAGTTATATCTATTTTTTATGTTCAAATAAATCTTTATTTTTTTAATCATTTTATTGGGGGCTCATACAACTCTTATCACAATCCATAGCACATCAATTGTGTCAAGCACATTTGTACATTCGTTGCCCACATCATTCTCAAAACATTTGCTCTCCACTTAAGCCCTTGGCATCAGCTCCTCATCCCCCCCCCCCCCCCGTCGCTGCCCTCTCTCTCATTAACCCTTGGCAATGTATTATTTTGTAATATCTTGCACTGTCCAACATCGCCCTCCACCAACTTTTCTGTTGTCCATTCCCCAGGGAGGAGGTTATATGTACATCCTTGTAATCGGTTTCCCCTCCCCCCCCTCCTTCCACCCTCCTGGTATCCCCACTCTCACCACTGGTCCTGAAGGGATCATCTGTCCTGGATTCCCTGTTTTTCCAGTTCCTATCTGTACCAGTGTACATCCTCTCATCTAGCCAGATTTGTAAATTAGAATTGGGATCATGATAGTGGTGGGGAAGGAAGCATTAAAGAACTAGAAGAAAGTTGTAAGTTTCATTGTTGCTACAATGCACCCTGATTGGCTGTCTCGCCCAACCCTTCTGTAAGGGGATGTCCAGTTGTCTACAGATGAGTCTCTCTTGGTTCCCTAATCTGCACCCCCCTCGTTCACAATGATAATATTTTTTGTTCTTTGATGGCTCCTACCTCATCCCTTTGACACCTCATAATCCCACAGGCTGGTGTGCTTCTTCCATGTGGGCTTTGTTGCTCCTCAGCTAGATGGTCGCTTGTTTACCTTGAGCCTTTAAGACCTTAGACACTATATCTTTTGCCACCATCAGTTTTCTTCACCACATTTGCTTATGCACTCATTTGTCTTCATCGATTGTGTTGGGAAGGTGAGCATCATGGAATGCCAGTTTAATAGAACACAGTGTTGCATTGAGGCAGTACTTGAATGGAGGCCCAATGTCTATCTACTACCTTAATACTAAACTTTGAGGGCCCGCCAGTCCCTTCAAACCTTGTGGATCTGTGCCTACTTATCTTTATGATGCGCCTCCTGTGACCCAGCAGTGTTGAATTTCCCTCTTAGTAGCTCTCCTGGGTTGATTTCTGTGGAGTCCCTCTGGTATGTGTTACTCAGTCACCATCTTCCCTCCAAGATAGTTTTTTTAAAAAACATTTTATTAGGGGCTCATACATCCAAGATAGTTTTTATTGATTGTGTTATTAAACTTTTTTTGGTCTTCATTGCCTTTTTTCTTGACATTTTTTTTCTTTGAGAGTGGTGTATTGAAGTCTTCTGTTCTTACTGTCGATGTGTCTTGGTCCTTTTTCAATTCTATGAGGATCTGATGTATTTCAAAGGTATTTCATTGAGTGCATAGATGACTATTAAAGTTATGGTTTTCTGAGCTATTTTTCCCTTTATCATTATGTAGTATTCAATCTTTTCTCGTTATGTTGTTTACCTTGAAGTTTATCTTCTTGGAGATTAATATTGTTACCCCTGCTGAGTTTTGTTGCTGTTTGCTGGGTATGCTTTTGTTCCACCTCTGATTTTTAATGTCTTCAAGTCTCTGTTTGTGAGGTGTTTTTCTTGTAGGCAGCATATTGATGGGGCTTGCTTTCTTATCCATTCAGCTTCTCTCTGTCTCTGTACTGGTGTATTTAGTACATTAACATTCAGTGAAATTATTGACATGTATGTGTATTTGTTTCCACCATTTTGGTTTATATATGCGTGTGTTGTGTGTTTGGATGTGTATTGTGTTCAGTTTCTTTGTTCTTCCTGTGTCGTTCCCTTGCTCTGGGTGTTGTTCTGTGTGTGCTGGTTTTTGTGAGGAATTGTCTTGAATGTTGGTTTCAGGTTTGTGTGTTGTTGCTGTTGGTTTTTTTGGCCACAGTACTTCATTGAGTATTTTTTGTAATGGTGGTCTTGCTTTTGGCTTTTCTTGTCTTGAAATAATTGTATTATACCACCATATTTAGTTGCTGAACCTTTGTGTGTAATTGATCTTTTTCTCTAGGTGCTTTTAGATTATTTGTTGTTTCCGTTCTGATGTTCGACATCTTGACTACAATATGCCGTGGAGTTTGCCTTTTAGAATATCTCCTGGCTGGGGTTCTTTTGGCTTCCTAAACAATCGTCTTTTTCTCTTTTAGACATTGAGCAAAGTTCTTTGGCTGGCGCTCTTGGACTATTCTCTGTGTGGATGTAACTTTGTTTGTTTCTTCCTCTTCTGGAATTCTTACAAGATGCAGGTTGTTCCTCTTAATGGTGTCCCACATTATTATCAAGCTTTTCTCAGTCTCTTTTGCATTTTTTGGTTATTTGTCCTTCCTTTTGATTGGAATCTATAGATTTGTCTTTCAGTTCACTAATTTGGGTTTCTATCTCTTCAATTCTGTATCTCTATTTTTTTTACAGCCTCCCGCTTTTCCTTTATAGCAGGGGTGTCAAACTGGCCCTGACGGCCGCATGTAGCCCCTGAGGAGCTGTTTTTGTGGCCTGCGATGCTCTGAAATAAAATGAAAATAGAAAAAATTGTTATGAAGAAAATAGCACTTAGGGGAGATCGAGGCAATACCGTACACACAATTCCCTCGTTAACCCTTTATCTGAAGATGAGTATACATGTGGCCCAGTGCTTTCTGGGGGGCCTGTGGATGTGTATACATGCACTGACCTAGTTCCAGTGATGATTGGAAGCGATCTGTCTGCCACTCTCAGTGTCACATAATGTAAAGAGATCCCAATAGTGAAAAGGTGAAAAATAGCACTCTGGGTTGTGCTGTTATGATCATACCTAGCAGCAGTGCTAGTGAACATTTTTAGAGGGAAGCCATTACAATTGTGCATCACGTTTGTCAGCTGCCCAAATCTTGGTGTTTTTTATTAGTTACCTTGTTATATTTTCCGGTCACAACATAAGACGTAGTGAAAACTAGTAGAAGGAAAGCACTGTCAAGTTAAGGGTAAAACAATAATTTTAGTTTTATAAATACATTAAATAAAAGCTATTATAGTATTTTAATTATCCTATCCATATTCCTGAATCCTCACTTCAAAATAGAAATTGAACAAAATTTGTAAATGTGATGTGGCCCATGTGAATCTTGCCTGTTGCACCAAATGGCCCGCTTTTTAATTGAGTTTGACACCGCTGCTTTGTAATTCTGCTATTATAGTGTTTGATTTTTGTGTTTCTGTTTGTTTCTCTAATGAGGTTATAGCTTTTCTATTGTTTTATTTTTCCTTTCAGACTTCTTTCAGCTGTTGCATGAGCACAAACATCATTCTTTACATTCTTTTTCTGGGAAATCCATAACTTGTACAGTTTCAGGTATTACATTTAAGTCTGATTGCTATTTGGTTATTTGTTTATGTTTCTCTTGTTTTGTGTGCGTGTGTGTGTGTGTGTGACTAATATCTTCTGTTGTTTCCTTGTCATCTTGGAGTCTATTGGGAGTGTTATGTAGGCGATGTTATTTGGAACTGGTTAACTCTATTAGGTGGTGCAGTAGAGGGCTAATGGATAGTTTGTATTAAGTGTCTGAGGGAGGTTGCTAATTTATGTGTTAAGGGAGTCATATGAAATTTGGGGAGGAAATGTTATGAGTGTTGGGAGAGTGAAGGAAACAGTAGGTTAAAAAAGAGGGTGGAGGATCAGGTAGTGTTATATAGTAGGTTAAAGGAAGGGGTATTTGGGCCTGAAATGCTTCATTTGCAAAGATGGATCAATGGGTGCTCGTATTTGAGAGCAAAAACAATTTTAAATATTGTGATAGTAGTATTAGTCTTTGGTTTTATGAGTCTGAAAATGTAAGAAAAATTTTGATGATCAGTACAGTGAAACTAAAAGACAGGTTAATGATGTTGTGAAGTAAAACTTTGGGTATTTAGACTAAAGAAAGGAAAATGAAAGAAAAGGGGTAAGAGATGACAGTTTTAATAATAGTAATAGGAAAAATCATACTAGCATAAGATGCAGGAGAGCTGTTAATGTATGTTTGTCCGGGACACTAAGCTTCACACAGAGCTTAGTCTCTGTTGTGGGTGTGAACTAGTAGGTAGATGGGGTGTTAGGGGTCTAGGAAATAAACCAATGAGATCGGAAGGAAAAAACGTAAAGTAACATATCATACAAATGATATATATAAACTCCCTTATATAAATTCCTTGCCTGGGCTTGTAAAACCTGTTCTGCCTGCCAAACCTGCTCCAGCTTCTTGTTTTGTGATGCAAATACTTAGTCAATGAGTCAGGTGTATGCAATCCAGGTATGTGTAACAAGTAATATGAAAATAAATCCTCAGAGTGGCCCAATTATTTAAGGTACCAGGCCTTTGGGGTGTCTTCCGATCAGGGGTTGTGCTGAGTGGTACCTCAGGAGGGGGCTGGAGCTCTTGGTGTTAATCACTTAACACCTGCTTTCAGCTGCCCTGTTCTCAGCCCTGTGAGGCTCAGTAAGCTGTGAAGTACCCACTACTAGGAGTGAGTCCTAGATGGGGGATCTCCACTGGCAGTCTTCTGGTCTTGGCAGGAAGCCAAAGAAATTTATATTTTTATTTTCCCTGGTCCCAGTCTGGTCACTTCGAATTATGATCCTTTTGCTCCATCACACCCCACTGGCACGTACCCCCCACCCCCTCAGCTAGCTTCCCAATTCAAAGACCCGGGAATCTCCCCTCAGGCGGCCGAGGAGATGCCCTAAGCGGTTCTAATTGGCTGGTGTTTCTGCTCTCTCGTTGTAGTCTATTTGTGTCTACCTATCTTTATGGTGACAATCCTGTGGTCTGGAAGTGCTATCCCTTTCAGTAACTCTTTTGCGCTGTTCTCTGCAGTGTGTGCTGCTTGGTCATCCTCCTCCTCCCAGCTGCCCCTCAATCCCCGCTCAAGTGCTGCTTATCTCCTCTTGCTGCTCTCATTGTCTTTCTTATTTGAAAGTTCATATCCCCTAGGAGGAGTCATCAGGCTGTAACCTGTTTGATAGGTGGGACTAGTGCTACAGTTTCCCACAGGGTCACGTTGACATAACATCTAACTGCCACAACAGCTAAAGGCAAACTGCTTGTGCTGCTCCTTTAAAACTGGAATTGAGAAAAACACATTTGCCCAATTAGTAGCTGCTATCAGATACTAGAAGAGATATTAATCTACTCAAGCAATAAAACCATTTCTGGGACAGTAGCTTCAATTGGAGTCACCACCTGGATAAGTTTCCAGGCACCCCCTGCCATTCTCAAAGATCCACCTGTTTTTTGCACTGACCAAATTGACAGGGACAGAAGAGGCATTTTCTGCATGCAATATGGGAATTAACAGAAGACCTTGTGAGAACAGGTTAGTAAGCAGGTCAACCTTGAAGCTAGGCCCTAATGAATGTCCTCACACAGCAGTGCTGCTGGAGATAAATCTGACAGCACACTGATCCAGAGACAAAAGCTGAGATTGCAATTTAAAGAGCCTCAAGGGTGGTCTAAATAACTAATTAGAAAGCTAATTGTACATCTGTGGAGTGGCAAACTCCTCCCCTTTAAAACTGTCTTTTAGAAACTAGGAGTCTTCCCCTAGGCAATGAATGACCCTTCTTAATTTGTGAAAGGGGCCCCCACTACATTCCGGGAGCAAAGCATATTTTATCTATGCTTAAGGTATCCTTTTCACCATGCCAGAAGGACTCACATACTTTCTTTGGAAATGATTCTATCTATGCTTTAATAAAATTGTTGCCCAGCCTGTGTGATCACAAGGTGTAGATGGGATCAGAAAGTGTTAGGGAGCTAGAGGCAGAAACCTCTACCTCTACCTGCCAAGGCCTCCCTCCACCCTTACAGACTGTGGGAAGCTGCTCCAGGCTGGATGGCATGAATAAATTCAGGCAGTTGAGACGAAGCCAGTACTCTTGGGAGGACCTCAATCTAGGCCAGGTGAGCTTAATTGAGTCAATGGAGTCAACCAGTACTGTCAACCACGCCTCCCAGTGGAGGGCCCTGAAAAGTCAGAATTGCAAGGAGATGACAAGCAATTCTCCAGGTCTCCAGACCCCATATGCTAATCGCCATACATTCCTCACTACCCCTGTAAAAACCCTCGCCCCCAGCTGCTGAATGGGACTTCCCTGACCTGTCCGCCTAGGTCACGAAACCTCGGCAGGGAGCCGCAGGAGCCACCCTACTGCCCCACCTAATAAAGCTATTTCTGTTTCTGCTTTCCTTGTCCTGTCAGTTATGTCTGTCTTCCTCCCTGTACCTCAGTTTCACCTTTACACTTCTATCCTTTATAAAAATTCACTTGGATCACAAACCAGGCTTCGGTGTGAATTCATTCTCATGGGAAGCCAATGACCCAGGTATTTCCACCTGAGGAATCTAACAGTATCAGACATCAGGAGACCCCAAACCATCATATGATGTGAATGAAGGGAGTCGGATGGAGACTCAAAGCCCATCTGTAGACAATTGGACATCCCTCACAGGAGGGACAAGTCAGCCAGAGTGCAGTACAGCACCAACGAGACACACATTTCTTTAGTTCTTTAGTGCTTCCCGCACCCCACCCCACCCACCTATCATGACCCCACTTCTACTTTACAAATCCCAGTTCTAGCTTACAAATCTAGCTAGACCAGATGGTACAGATAAGAGCTCTTGTCACACGGGATCCAGGACAGATAAACACATCAGGAACCGTAATGGGAGTAGCAATACTATCAGCGTAGGCCACTTAGGGGGAATGTAGGGGGAGAAGGGGGAGAAACAGAGAATTGATTACAATGATGATGTAGACATAACCCCCACACCCTGAGGGGGACAAACAACAGCAATGTGGGTGAAGGGAGACAGAAGATGGTGTAAGATAGGAAAACGATAATAATTTATCAAGGGTCTTGAGGGTGGGAGGGTGGGTGAGGGAGGGAAAAAAGGAGCTGATATCAAGGGCTCAAGTAGAAAGAAAATGTTTTGAAAATGATGATGGCAACATATGTACAAATATGCTTGACTCCACTGATGTATGGATTGTTATAAAAGAGATGTAAGAGCCCCTAATAAAGTGATTAAAAAACCCCACACTAAAAACTGGCTTAACCGCTGCTGGTGCTTGTGTGTGTGTAAGCACAGCTTATACCTGGACCCTTACAAACCACATAGGTCTAGAGTTTGCTAGTCCCCCCATAGACAACAGCTCAGTTCGGAAGTAATGGTCTCCAGCCCTATATTCTTCAATTCCTTGATGGTGCAATCTTTGCACCCTGATCTTTGCAATCCCTCCAGGAAAACATAATTGCGTTGGCTTTACCATTTTCCTAAGTAGAGGTAGCTTTACTAGCTTCCACTCCTGCCCCTGCCATAGTAGTCCATGTTCTAGAGTCAGGTAGCCATATGGGGTACTGGCAGTCAGTGAGTCTGTCTATTCCATTTATGTGTTCTAGAACAGGGAAATTACTATAGGATAGGTTTGGGCTCATACTGGATCCCCTGTGAGATCAACCTGAGCTAAGACTCCATTATAACTTGACCTTTATATGCTCCTAGTCTGATTGTGGGACCTTAAAATTTAGGGTCACTTAGATTAATGTCAGTTTGGAGCCAATGTCCAGTAACCATCCCCAATGTCTGATTATTTCCTTTCTCCAATGAATTGTCACTTATAAAAGGCGCAGTTTCCACTGGGCAGGCCTGGGAGAAAGGCTAACTATGCATTTTTTTTATTAGTGTAGTGGGTGCCTTCCTCAAAGGGACCTGGCTTCCCCGTAAATGAAGCGTTTGTGAACTGGCTCAATTTTTGGGAATTGATCGAGCATTTGCGACTCTATATCTGGCTATTTGAATTAGACTGCTATTCAACTGGCCTAGAATTTTTCAACTTGTACAGATCAATGATAGATTTGGTAGGTTTCTCATTTATTTCACTCCTAGGGACACTCTGCTTAGGTATCCATGCCATACAAATCAGGCTATTCTGTTACTACTTTGACTCTGCTAACCATTTGGCAACCACACCCACCTTGTCTCTGTTAAATGCTACTGCTTACCGCCTACTACCATGGGACCCAATCAGCCATGTTATGTGCAAACGTCTTAATTAGGGTATTTTCCACTGTCAAAACTGGCTCAAAATAAAATATCAATCACAGCAGTCTTTAGAGATACTTATGATCCCTTCAGAAATTTGTTTCCCACTGAGAGAAAAGGTGTGTCCTCAGTGCATTCCATTTGTGAGTCTATGGGTCTGCCCTGAAACACGCCCATTCCCTTAATCCTCTAAAGTATACCAAGCTAGGTCTGGTACTTCAACTTAACTTGCTCTAAGCCACTGCAGAAGCTTTGCTTCAGTAAACCAAACAGATAAACTATTAGATTCTGTCCTAACGTCTGGTGCTGAAACACTGACTGAAGGATCAGTGCTTAGTTGGTCCACGTCAACACATTCAGACTGATGCAACCGTTCGCTCCTTGCATCATCATCTCACTCCCGCACACATTCCTCGGGTCTCTGCCTGTACATACTAGAAAATGCTAGCAGTCCTTTAAGAGGATAGCACAGCTCTTTCTGGATCAATATTTGGAGGTCACCTTTGGGATTACTGAGACAAGTTTAGAGGCAGTGTCGAAGCAGGCATGAGTGTCGAAGGTGTTTCCCAGCAAGTGTCAGCATTATCTTGCAAGGCATCTGCTGCAGGGAATGCTCCAGATACAACTCGAGGTTCCCTATCAGCAGGGAAAGTTGGGCTAAGCTCAAGTGCAGGTGGAGGGGACAATGGCTTTACTAATGATGGATTAAACTCTTCAGATGTGAGTGGTAGTGTTGTTGGCTGAAGTAACTCAATGGCATGTCAAGGATCCATGTTCTGATATTTCTGAGAATAATCTTTCCGTGTGTCCCTATGATGGTTCGATTTTATATCAGTTTGATGCATCTGTGTGAAAGTATGGGTAGAGTTCAATCTCAATAAGGCCCTCTCCTTGGAGGAGGTGCCCAATTTAGAGACATGCCATGGACAACTTTCCTTCCCTCTCCCTCCATCCTGCTTACCTTGATTCTGCATCTCTAGGATTCATGGCCGAGCCGGCCTGCTGATCATAGGAGCTGCAGTGCCCTGCCCTCTTCCTGCTGACCTTACATCCAGATGCTCTTGCCCCTACTGGCCTGTGATTTTCCCGATTCCTGCTTTGCCTTTGCTTCATTGGCTGGAAGCTGGGTGAGTCTAAAGGGGACTTCATCTAGCATCTGACCCATGGACTTGAGTTGAACTGGGCTGGGCTTCCTGATGTAAATTGATTTTTGCTATAAAGTTATTTGAGTGTAGTTTGATTTATTTCTCTAGAAACCTCAGCGTAGCACAGTCCTCTCCACCGTAACTTTCAGGTTCCCATTTAGTCCCAATCCATGCTCTCCTATTAACATCAGAAATCATTCTAAGTAGAGGGTTCAGTTAGTGTTGTAATTCAGCCACTCTTTTTTTTTTTTAGATTTAGTACTTTTTAAAAAAACATTTTATTAGGGGTTCATACAACTCTTATCACAACCCATACATATACATACATCAATTGTATAAAGCACATCTATACATTATTTGCCCTAATCATTTTCAAAGCATTTGCTCTCCACTTAAGCCCTCTGCATCAGGTCCTCTTTTTTTCCCCCCTCCATCCCCGCTCCTCCATCCCTCATGAGCCCTTGATAATTTATAGATTGTTATTTTGTCATATCTTGCCCTATCCAGAGTCTACCGCCCCCCCCCCTTCTCTGCCGTCCATCTCCCAGGGAGGAGGTCACATGTGGATCCTTGTAATCAGTTCCCCCTTTCCAACCCACTCACCCTCCACTCTCCCAGCATCGGCCCTCACACCCCTAGTCCTGAAGGTATCATCCACCCTGGATTCCCTGTGCCTCCAGCTCCCATATGCACCAGTGTACAACCTCTGCCCTATCCAGTCCTGCAAGGTAGAATTCGGATCATGGTAGGTGGCGGGAGGAAGCATCCAGGATCTGGGGGAAAGCTGTGTTCTTCATCGGTACTACATCGCACCCTGACTGACCCATCTCCTCTCCTAAACCCCTCTATGAGGGGATCTCCAGTGGCCGACAAATGGGCTTTGGGTCTCCACTCTGCACTTCCCCCTTCATTCACTATGGTGTGTGTGTGTGTGTATATATATATATATATTGCATGATGCCTTATACCTGGTCCCTTTGGCACCTCGTGATTGCACAGGCTGGTGTGCTTCTTCCATGTGGCCTTTATTGCTTCTGAGCTAGATGGCCGCTTGTTCACCTTCAAGCCTTTAAGACCCCAGACACTATCTCTTTCGATAGTCGGGCACCATCAGCTTTCTTCGCCACATTTGCTTATGCACCTGTTTGTCTTCGGTGATTGTATCATGGAGGTGTGCAGCCAATGATTTGAGTTTTTGTTCTTTGATATCTGTTCCCTTCGGGACCATGCAATCACACAGGCTGGTGTGTTCTTCCATGTGGGCTTTGTTGCTTCTGAGCTAGATGGCCGCTTGTATATCTTCAAGCTTTTAAGACCCCAGACACTATCTCTTTTGATAGCCGGGCACCATCAGCTTTCTTCACATTTACTTGTTCACCCGCTTTGGCTTCAGCAGTTGTGTCGGGAGGGTGAGCATCACAGAGTGCCAATTTAATAAAAGAAAGTATTCATACATTGACGGAGTGCTACTATCTACTTTTTTGCGACACTTCGCTGTAGTACCTTTATCTTCAGTGACCATTTCATGAAGGTGAGTACTGAGCAGGGCCATGATAATTCTTTTTAAGTGTGAGCCCCCAAACCATTCCTGAATCTATGCTTTTTAAAAAATTTGCTAACTTAGGAGTTAATACAAATGTCATATTATTCCATAGTTCAATCACATCAAACAGAATTGTAAAATTGCTGCCATAATCAGTCTCCACACATACATTTCCCTCCTAGACTACTTGATATCATCTCCCTCTTACTTCCCCCGACCCTCTTTATCCTCGCCCCCCCAAACTATTGTTATATTTTCTTTCTCAAAGTCTCTGGGTCTCATTTACTAAAAAGCAGAAACAAATAACAGCTTCAAGAAAGTGACCCCCATGGTGCTGCACCCCTGAGACACACCTTAATATACCCAAGCACATGCAACACACAGTAGAGGGGCTGTCACAAGATTTCCAGAATACTAGATATCTTAACCCAGCATAAAGGGGGTTGATGTAACATGACCTTATTTGTCCACCAACCATCAGTACACCACTCTTGGTACAGCTGTTTTCTGCTTCCTCAGGCACCATGTATTTCCCGCTTAAGTCCTCATGTTACAAGTGTGTCTGAGGTAGAGTCTAGTTCACCCAGTGGGATTCCCATATGGGGCTCACTGATGTAGCCTCTGGAGCATGCATGCACCCCAAAGATCCAGGATTTGGTGTCCCAGCATTTTATGGCACCTGGTCTGCTTTCCTGGGATACCCCCCCCCCAGATGCCCTACACCAGTTCTGCCCACCCATTGCATGCCACTGAAGACACCTCCCATTTATTGTTGCCAAGAGCATCCTCAGTCTTTTGTCCCCCACCTGGAGGTTAGCTCTCCCTCCCCTCCCTTCAACAGGCATGCACCTATGTACCCCCAAATTTGACCATTCCCTTTCATCTCCTGTGCGGCACCTCTCATCAGTAAACCCCATTCCTCCGACAGGGCTACCTCCCTCTCTGGGAGACCTCACCACAGATCTAAATGGCTACTATTCAGCGAACAGCCACTACCCCCTCGCACCCTCCATTTCATCCCAGCTGTTGTGAGGTGACCTCCGGCCAAGTGACCTACACTATACTCACCAGGAGCAGATGATGTGTAGGTCATTGGCACTGGTCCAGCTCGTTAGCGGCCTGTCTGACCCCAGCCAGACGACTGCATGGCCTGCACGCTTGAGCTTGCGCCCCTTCTGCTGCTTGTTCCTGCTGCTCTGGACTCACACAGTGCTTGTCCTTTCGTGCTTCACTCGCTTCCCTCAGCATGTCTTCCAGAGCCCTCCACGACGTGAGGGGTCTCATTGCTGTTCTTCAGGCATGCGCAGTACTCATCATGTTTATGTACCAGAGGTTTTTTATCCATTGTTGGGAATGGAGGCCGCTTCTAGCAATTGTGAGCTGTGCTGTGATGAACATGGGGGAGCAAATGTCTGCTTATGATGTTTTTTATTTCTTTGGGGTATATGTTCAGTAATGGTATTGCTGGATCATATGGTAGTTCAGTTGCCATCTGTTCTAGGTATCGTCATACTGCCTTCCTGAGTGTCTGTACATATTTACAAGTCCACCAGCAGAGGATAAGAGTTCCTATCTCACCACACACTCTCCAACATTTGCTGTTCTCAGCTTTTTTACTTTAACTGGGCTACAGTTATGGGTGTTAGGTGGTATCTCATGGTTGCTTTGACTTGCATTTCCTGGATAGCTAATGACTGAGAGAACTTACTCATATGTTTATTAGTTATTCACGTATCATCCTTTGTGAATCATCTGCTCCGGTCCTTTGCCCACTTTTTCATAGGGCTACTAGTTTGTTTTTCTTGCCACCTTGTAAATTCTGTAGATTTTAGTAATTAGTCCTTTGTTATGTCATTACTAAATATCTTTTCCCAGTCTATGGGTCTTTTTACTCTTTCAATGAAGTCTTTTAATGTATGCAAGTTTTTTATTTTTTAATATGTCCCACTATTTTGTTTTCTATGGATTGTGTCAGCTTTGTTATTTCTGATAGCCCATCTACTGCACTAGGGTTCCTAGTTTTGTCCCAGTTTTCTGATCCTGAGAGCTTTTGGTTTTACATTTAGGAATTTGATCCATCTTGAGTTTGTTTCTGTGCATGGGTGAGGCAGTCGTCTTTTTTTTTTGTTCTTCTGCAAGTGGATAGCCAGTATTTCCAATAGCATTTATTGAAGAGGTGTCTGCTTCCCATTTAATGTTTTTTAGGCCTTTGTCAACAATAAGTTCTCTGTCTGTGGAAGCTAGAGGGTAGACAGGTGTTATTTTTGTGAAGGGAAGACAATATAAAACAAGAGATTGGCAAAAAATATTGGAAATGAAAAGACAATGGTAGATTTAACGACTTATTTAATGTCTAAAACTGATGTCTGCTCTTTAAACCTTCACCTAAGTAACAATAGAAAATATTTTTAAAAACTTAAAAAAATTCTCTGTCTCTGAATTCTATTCTTTAATGACTGTTTTAACACAGACACACACACGTTCTATTTTGTTACCATTAGACTCACAGTTTAATGATAAAAATTACATTAAAACAGAACAGAAAAGTTGGTGAAGGGAGACGTCGGACAGTACAAAAAAAATAAAAGGAATTTTTTTAAATTTATTTTTTTAACAATTTATTGGGGCTGATACAATTCTTTTCACAGTTCATACATATACATACATCAATTGTATAAAGCACATCTGTACAGTCTTTGCCCTAATCATTTTTTTCTCTTTTCTTCTTTTACATTTTATTAGGGACTCAAACAACTCTTACCACAATCCATACATATACATACATCAATTGTATAAAGCACATCCATACATTCCCTGCCCCAATCATTCTCAAGGCATTTGCTCTCCACTTAAGCCCCTTGCATCAGGTCCTCTTTTGAAATTTTTGTTTTTTAAAAAAGTGACTTAAATAAGAAAAACTGTGCATGGGCAGCCAGTAGTAACTATTGGTCTCTCTGCACTCGGAGGAAACAAGAGTGAAGTCAAAAGACATGTTGAATACAATTATTACAATAGAATGATGAACAACCCAAACATTAGTCTCTATAATCTTGAGCTTGGAAAACCTAAATGGTGCCTGACTACCGCTACCTATTACTCTGAACACAATCACATTAGAAGGTCCTCAATGGAATGGGGGTAAAATGTGGAACAGAACTCATGATCATAAAACAGACTGGGTTTACTGGTTGAATGGAGTCTAGTAGCATACCCCAAGAATATAGCCAATGTCCTCTAGGCGTGGAACTGAAATGACCTTTTTTAAAACCATCAACAGCTTAAAACCCAAAGGGCAGCATTTACCCAATGACAAAGTCCAGAGGGTTACTAAAGAAGGAGTGATGGTAAGAGAAAGCCCAGTGGGGAAGTAGGATGGCACATGGAAGGTATTGGAGTGGATGTGCAAAATCAATGTGTATGAATTTTTCGATGTAAAACTGATGAACTTCTCTGTAAACCTTCACTTAATTGGTAATAAGTATACTTCCCTTCTGTAAACAGGTACAATGATGAAGTGTTCTTTAATTAAATAAAAACTTAGTATTAGATTGTTGTTGCTGTGCATGTTGGGTGCTGTTTAAGATTTTCAACTCAGCAACCCCATAAGTGTTTGTTGGGGCTGTAGTTTTGGTCATCTCTACTATATTTTAAATTATGAAATGATGAAATGTTAAGTAAGTGAGTAAAGCTTTTCCAAAAAGTCATGTGGAAATAGAACTAAAAGATAATCAAGAAGGACTTCTGCCAAGATTAAATAGACACCGAGAGATTGGACAGAGTCACAGAACAGAGGCAGGGTTCAGACAAAAATGAGTGAAAGAGAAAGATTTTATTGAGGGAAAAGAACTCCCAGATGGATTCCGCAACCCAACAAGAATAGGTTAAGGAAGTCGCGCATGGTGCTAGGGTGGCAGGATATATACATATTATATGAGCTTAAAGGCATATGGGCCGGTAAGGGGAAGGGAGGTTCTTTGTACTGCGGCTGCAAGTTTCGGAGCAGGAGATGACCTGTCCATAAATCATCTTGTTCTCAGCAAACTTGCTTCCTGGCACGCTGGGGGGGAGTCTGTGTTCTGCCCGGGGGTAAGCTTTGTGACATGCTGGAGGCAGCTGCTTTGAAGTTCAGCAGGTCATTTGTCTTCTTGAGAGGCTGGTGCAAGGGGCTGCCTGGTCCGGACCTGGCCCAAACAGACACACTACCAAGATCCTGTACAAGAAATATGTGAAAGACCAAATAAAACACGAATGAAAATCCAGGGACCCTCAGTTTTAGAGGAGAGGATAGAGAGATTATTTGAATGCTGACTACAAGAAGCTGAATAAAATCTAAATATGAAGACACGAGACTAGTAAATTCTCAACTGACATTACAGCACATCCATTATGAAATTTGTGTTTAATGTGAAATCATCACTATAATCAACATTGGAAGATTTTCTTCTTGTACCCATTGCTGTTGAACATTATGAAGTTTTGTGAACAGGGTTTGATCAGAACAATGAGCTGACAACTGCCCCATATCAATAGCTGGCAGCCCAGGTGCCCAGCCCTCCCCCTCCCCCCACCCATTTACCATAGGAGTTCTACCTACAGGTGGGGGCCACTTTTTGACTAATGATAGTGGCCAACATCTTCTAAATCTGTTCTCAACTGCACTCCGCAGTGAACAGAGAATTATAGTCATTCCCGTTCTGTGTCACACCCATAAGGAGACAGGTGCTTAGCACCTAACAACATATAATCACCAATTAAGTACAAATAGTACCATTACAGTACACTGAAGAATTCAATTTCATTTCACCCAAAGAAACAATTCACCAAAATAAAGATCTAGAAACCCTTTCTAAGGAAGAAATGTCATGGGAACTTCCTAATAGTTAATAATTGGGCATTTTACATAGAGAATATTGCAAGGCAAACAAAACTTTGGGAAAATTCAGGGACGACTACAATAACAAAATAAATGAAACATTAGAAATTATACCAACACAGCAAATTAAAATCCAAAAGATTACAGAAGTAGGTAGCATTGAAGGTAAGTCAATGAAATGTAATCAAGAAGAAACATTCATCAAGAGAAGACAAAGCTCATTAAGCTGATCATTTTTAGGTGCTATTTAGTTGGTTCCTCATAGCAACCCAGTGTACAAAAGAGCAAAATACTACCGTCCTGTGCCTCTTCACAATTAGGTTTGAACTTGTAACCATTTTATCAGTCCATTGTGAGAATCTTTTTTACTACCCTATTTTAACAAGTCTGATGTCCAACATCTTGAGACAATATGCTCAAAGTATGTGAAATGAAATCTTGTCATCTTTACCATTAAGGATCATTCTAGCTGTATTTGTTCTAGAATACTTGTTCTGCCTGTCCCTGGTCTTCTCACTGTTCTTCATCAATACCATGATTCAAATGTATCCATTCTTCTCTGGTCTTAATGCCCAAATGCCACACTCTCTTGGGTCAGACAGGTCTCAGTCTCAAAGTGACTCCCTTGCTCTTCAACACTAAAATGTCTTGTGCAGCAGATTTGTCCAGTGCAATACTGTTTGTTTTCTTGACTGCTCCTTCCATGGGCATTGCTTGTCAATCCAAGCAGAATGACATTTTAGATAATATTAGTCTTTACCATAATGTTGACTACTGATTATAAGGGTTTTGGTTTCCTTTGCATTGAGTTGTATTCCATACTGAAGATTGCAACCCTTGATCTTCATCAGCAAGTGTTTCAGGTCCTCACCTGTAGCAGTTGAGGTGTCATCTGTATATTGTAAGTTGTTAATAAACACTCTCTCCAATCCTGGGCCTGTCTTCATATGTTCTTAGATTATTACTTCACCATATATTTTGATTAAATATGGCGAAAGAAAGCAGCTCTGACATGAATATTAGCTGCTTTTAAACAGCCCCATATTGTTCTATTCCAATGAATGCCTCAAATACCACTTGGTTTGTACAGGGATGATCAAGGGTTGAGGAATTCCCATTTTTCCAAATGTGATCAATAGTTATGATCTATGTACCCTGTTACCTTTACAACGCAAGTAGCAACAGTTGTTATCTTTGTTCAGCCAAGATCCATCTCATATAATCAATGATAAATCCTTTGTTCCACATCCTCTCCTGAATCTGACTTGAATTTCTGGCAGCACTCTGTTGATTGTAACCATTGATGAATTTTTTTCAGCAAAAGTTGATTTAACAGATATTAATATAAGAAGTTTGATAACTTCTGCAGTCTGTTGTGTCACCTTTCTTTGACGTAGGCACAGATTTTCAGTTGGCCTTGTAACCTTGTGCCAAATTTCTTAGGCATAGACGAGCCTGTATATTACTTCGCTGAAGAAACATTTCCATTGACCAATTGCAGGAACTTTATTTTTTGCGAATGCCTTTGATAGGGCTTGGACTTCTTCCTTCAATACCATTGGTTTGTGATCAGAAGTTACCTCTTAAAATAGCTGAATGTACTTTTCAGTACAGTGAGTGTTCTTCCCATCATCTTTGGGTACTTCCTGCTTTGTTCAATATTTTGCCCATAGGACTCCTTAATGTTTAACTCAAGGCTTGGATTTTTTTTTTCAGTCCTTCAGCATGAGATATGTTGAGTGTGTTCTTCCTTTTTGGTTTTCTAACTTCAAGTCTGCATATTTGATACTTTGTCTCATTAATCTGCCCTTTGTGATTTTCTGTGAACTTCATTTCTTAAATTTATTACAGTTGATCTATGATCAACTGCAAGTTTTAGGGTCTCTTCTGATATCTGCTTTATTTTCTTTTTATTGGCATATTGCTTTCTTATTAAATAACCTTGTCATTTATTTCATCCCACAGCATATCAGTTGTCATCAGTGTTGTTAATATTTAATGCTGTTCTTGATGTGTCTATAAAATTGAGGTGGGATATATGCAAGGTCATATTGGGGCTTTTGTGGGCATGTTTTAATTTTCAACATCAACCTGAACTTTTATGTGAGCAATTGATGTTCTGTTTCACAGTCAGCCTTTTGGCTGCTATTACTGAGCTTCTCTGTCATCTCTTCCCATGGAGGTAGTCAGTATGAGACCTATCTATACATTCTGTATGCTGTCTATCCAAGTACACATTATGTTGTTGAAAAAGGTATTGCATTTAAGTCCATCTCAGAAAATTCTATCATGCAATCAGCAACTTTTGTTTCTCTGAAGCCATAGTTTCAAACTATTGTCCCTCTTTGTTCCAGCTCTCATTCCAATTATCAATAATGCATCTTGATTATATTTGTGATCAGTTCAGACTGAAGTTGGTAGAATTCAATTTCTTTATTCTTAAATTAGAATAATAGTCATACTAATTGGGCTTCCTTGTAGGTATATAGATATTTTCATATTACAGAAAGCATTGTACTTTAAGTTTTGAAATTCTCTTTAATCCACATTCACACAATTCAAAAGTTCAGTCATATCAAGAAGAATTGTACAATCATTACCACAATTTCAGAATATTTTCTCTATACCCCCCCACTCCCATGGTTAAATCATCTTTAAATTGAGTTGTGTAATCACCTTGAGTCCTAGTACTCACTCCCCCTCCCACCTTCATTGTTTACTCCCGAAATAGCCTCACCCTCCCCAATCCCTGCTCACCCACCCCTATATCTCCTAGAAACCCTTTCATCAGTTAACTATATTTATCCACTCCTGTGCTTCAACTGGTAAATCCAACAGAAATAATAACAAAAAATAAAATGATATGGATAAGACAATAATATATAAAGACAAATAAAAAGCACCACCATCATTTTTTTTTCCTAACCCACCACCATCAATATTTTAAAGGCCAGGGAAGAAGTTTTTATCATGTAGTAAGCAAGAGATCCTTACACCTAGAACAAATTCAGGATGGATCTAGAAGGTCAACTGATCAAATCCCAAGTTTGATCCAGCATAATCAGGATGACAATGATTTTTGTTTGGTAGTAAGTATTTCAGACCTTTGCCTGTAACTAGAGATCTGCCAGTGGCTTAATTTGTCTTGATAGTCTGCAGATGGATTTTGGGCTCCCACTGTCCTCCATAGCCTTCCACAAATTGGGTGTTCATAATTTTAGGTCTGATATTACTTCTTTCATCATATTTGAGTTTATTGTCATCTTTGACTCATACGAGCTGGTTTTCTTCCATGTTGGCTTAGTGGACTCCTTACTTAGATGGCTTTTTATTTGAATACACACCTTAAAACCACAAACACGATTCCACTTGAGAGCCAGGCACCATCTGCTTTCTCACCACAATGCGTAGGACACTCTTCAGTGATCTTTTCATGTGAGTGAGTATTGAGCAGGGCCATGTTTTCAGAACTGACTATTCTTGGGCTGGAGCTAGAGTTCATTTGGGGCCCATAATCTAGCTGCTTCTCCCGGGGATATTCATGACTCAGGTTTACTGTGGTGGTTGTGTGTGTTAGTCCAGGTAGAGAGATCCAGGGAGACACTCGTGTATAAAAAAGAACTTTATATAAAAGAGCAACTGTATATTGAGAAAACATCCCTGCCCAGTCCAGATCAAGTCCATAAGTCTGATATTAGTCCATATGTCCAATACCAGTCTATAAATTCCTCTTCAGACTCAAGCAACACATGCAATGAGGTTGAATGAGGAAAATCACAGGCCAGTGGGTGAAAAATCCGGATCCAGTGGTGGTGGAAGCATCTGAGCGATGTCATGGGTCTCCATATGACTCCTCCATCTCCAGGGCCCTGGCTCCATCAGTGTAGCTCCCAGTGGCTTGTCAACAGGAATGTCTCACAGGGAGACAAACAGAGTGAATCAGATACAGAAAACCTTAAGAGTAGAAACAACATTGTCAGAGATGGTGCCAGAAGATGAGCCTTCAGTCCAGAAGACACTCAGTATGACTCCAGGAGAACTGCCTTCACAAAGTAGAGTCTATTGTGATGTGGGTGGAATACACCCTACATGAGTAAAGCCTTCAGGACCTTCATTTACTGATGGGACATGACTCAAAAGGAGAAGAGATAGCTGAAAACACCAATTACCATATATGCTTGAATGTAAGCCACGTTTTTTGTTTTTTAATTTTAACAACTTATTAGGGGCTCATACAATTCTTATCACAGTTCATACATATACATAAATCAATTGTATAAAGCACATCTGTACAGTCTTTGCCCTAATCATTTTTTCTCCTCTTTTCTTTTTTTACATTTTATTAGGGACTCATACAACTCTTATCACCATCCATACATATACATACATCAATTGTATAAAGCACATCCATACATTCCCTGCCCCAATCATTCTCAAGGCATTTGCTCTCCACTTAAGCCCCTTGCATCAGGTCTTCTTTTTTTTCCCCCCTCCCTCCCCTTTCTCCCCTCCCTCATGTGCCCTTGGTAATTTATACATCGTTATTTTGTCATATCTTGCCCTATCCGGAGTCTCCCTTCCCCCCTTCTCTGCTGTCCCTCTCCCAGGGAAGAGGTCATATGTGGATCCTTGTAATCAGTTCCCCCTTTCCAACCCACTCACCCTCCACTCTCCCAGCATCGTCCCTCACACCCTTGGTCCTGAAGGTATCATCCACCCTGGATTCCCTGTACCTCCAGCCCTCATATGTACCAGTGTACAGCCTCTGTCCTATCCAGGCCTGCAAGTTAGAATTTGGATCATGGTAGTTGGGGGGGGGGAAGCATCCAGGATCTGGGGGAAAGCTGTGTTCTTCATCGGTACTACCTCGCACCCTAATTAACCCATCTCCTCTCCTAAACGCCTCTATGAGGGGATCTCCATTGGCCGACACTTGGGCCTTGGGTCTCCACTCTGCACTTCCCCCTTCATTTAATATGGTATATATATATACATATACATATACACATATATACACATACATACACACACTTATATCGTTGTTTGTTTTTTTTTGCATGATGCCTTATACCTGGTCCCTTGGCACCTCGTGATCGCACTGGCCGGTGTGCTTCTTCCATGTGGGTAAGGCACGTTTTTCAGCACATTTTAATGTAATTTTTGTGTTAAAATTAGGTGCTTCGGCAGATATTCAGGTCATATACTTGAGTATATACAGTAATGGAACTTAGAATGTAGGGATTTAGGAAAATTGAGAGTTGTAAAAAATGAAATGGAAGACAGAAATAGATATTCGTGGTGTTAGTGAACCAAAATGGACTAGCATTGGCCATTCTGAATCTAAATGTAGCTTGCTGAGAATGATAGATTCAAGAGGAATAGTGTTTCATGCATTGTCAAAAAGGACATTTCAAGATCTAGAGTTGTATAATGCTGTCTGTGATGCAAAATCTATCCTCATATAAGGAAATCCAAACAATTGTGATTATTCAAATTTACATACCAACCATTCAAGCTAGTGATACAGAAATTGAAAATTTCTACCTATGTACCTATGTCTCCATTCTGTAATTTATCAAACATGGGAATACTGCATAGTTTAAAATCATGAAAGGTGTTAGTCAGGTTTATATTGTCTTACCATACTTACTCAATCTGTATGATTAGCTCGATTATATGAAGAATGTGACACCAGAATCGGAGGAAGGCATATTAACAAACTGCAATATGCGGATGTCACAACCTTGCTTGCTGAAAATGAAGAGAAATGGAAGCACTTGCTGATGAAGGTCAAGGATTGCAGCCTTCAGTATGGGTTACTACTCTATAAGGTAAACCAAAATACAACTGGACCAGTAGGTAACAGCATGATAAATGGAGAAAAGGTTGAAGTTGTCAAGGATTTTGTCTTGATTGGATCCACAATCAATGCTCATGGATGCAGCAGTCAAAGAAATCAGAAGACATGTATTTGGGTAACTGAATATTTTGAGTACCAAGTTGCGCCTCACCATGCCGTGGCATTTTTTTTTCTTTTTTTACATTTTATTAGGGACTCATACAACTCTTATCACCATCCATACATATACATACATCAATTGTATAAAGCACATCCATTCATTCCCTGCCCCAATCATTCTCAAGGCATTTGCTCTCCACTTAAGCCCCTTGCATCAGGTCCTCTTTTTTTTTCCCCACTCCCTCCCCTTTCTCCCCTCCCTCATGTGCCCTTGGTAATTTATACATCGTTATGTTGTCATATCTTGCCCTATCAGGAGTCTCTCTTCCCCCCTTCTCTGCTGTCCCTCTCCCAGGGAAGAGGTCACATGTGGACGCTTGTAATCAGTTCCCCCTTTCCAACCCACTCACCCTCCACTCTCCCAGCATCTTCCCTCACACCCTTGGTCCTGAAGGTATCATCCACCCTGGATTCCCTGTGCCTCCAGCCCTCATATGTACCAGTGTACAGCCTCTGTCCTATCCAGGCCTGCAAGGTAGAATTCGGATCATGGTAGTTGGGGTGAGGAAGCATCCAGGATCTGGGCGAAAGCTGTGTTCTTCATCGGTACTACCTCACACCCTAATTAACCCATCTCCTCGCCTAAACGCCTCTATGAGGGGATCTCCATTGGCCCACCCTTGGGCCTTGGGTCTCCACTCTGCACTTCCCCCTTCATTTAATATGGCATATATATACATATATACACATATATATACACATATATACACATACATACACACACATCTTTTTTTAAAAAAAATTTTATTTTAACAATTTATTGGGGCTGATACAATTCTTTTCACAGTTCATACATATACATACATCAATTGTATAAAGCACATCTGTACAGTCTTTGCCCTAATCATTTTTTTCTCTTTTCTTCTTTTACATTTTATTAGGGACTCAAGCAACTCTTACCACAATCCATACATATACATACATCAATTGTATAAAGCACATCCATACATTCCCTGCCCCAATCATTCTCAAGGCATTTGCTCTCCACTTAAGCCCCTTGCATAAGGTCCTCTTTTTTCCACCCCCCTCCCTCCCCATTCCCCCTTCCCTCATATGCCCTTGGTAATTTATACCTCGTTATTTTGTCATATCTTGCCCTATCCAGTCTCCCTTCCCCCCTTCTCTGCTGTCCCTCTCCCAGGGAAGAGGTCACATGTGGATCCTTGTAATCAGTTCCCCCTTTCCAACCCACTCACCCTCCACTCTCCCAGCATCGTCCCTCACACCCTTGGTCCTGAAGGTATCATCCACCCTGGATTCCCTGTACCTCCAACCCTCATATGTACCCGTGTACAGCCTCTGTCCTATCCAGCCCTGCAAGGTAGAATTCGGATCATGGTAGTTGGGGGGAGGAAGCATCCAGGATCTGGGGGAAAGCTGTGTTCTTCATCGATACTACCTCACACCCTAATTAACCCATCTCCTCTCCTAAACCCCTCTATGAGGGGATCTCCATTGGTCGACACTTGGGCCTTGGGTCTCCACTCTGCACTTCCCCCTTCATTTATTATGATATATATATATACATATATACATACATATATACATATACACATATATACACATACATACACACACTTATATGTTTTTTTTTTTTTGCATGATGCCTTATACCTGGTCCCTTGGGCACCTCGGGATCGCACTGGCCGATGTGCTTCTTCCATGTGGGCTTATTTGCTTCTGAGCTAGATGGCCGCTTGTTCACCTTCAAGCCTTTAAGACCCCAGACACTATCTCTTTTGATAGCCGGGCACCATCAGCTTTCTTCACCACATTTGCTTATGCACCCATTTGTCTTCAGCGATCCTATCATGGAGGTGTGCAGTCAATGATATGATTTTTTGTTCTTTGATGCCTGGTAACTGATCCCTTTGGGACCACTCGATCACACAGGCTGGTGTGTTCTTCCATGTGGACTTTGTTTCTTCTGAGCTAGATGGCTGCTTGTTTATCTTCAAGCCTTTAAGACCCCAGTCACTATCTCTTTTGATAGCCGGGCACCATCCGATTTCTTCACCACATTTACTTGTTCACCCACTTTGGCTCCAGCCGTTGTGTTGGGAAAGTGAGCATCATAGAGTTCCAATTTAATAAAAGAAGGTATTCATACATTGAGGGAGTGTTTGAGTAGAGGCCCAAGGTCCTTCCGCCACCTTAATACTTGACCTATAAATATAGACACATAGATCTATTTCCCCATCCTCCTATATATATTTGCATGTACCTGTCTTTGTCTAGACCTCCATGAATGCCCTTTGACTCCTAGCTCTTTCCTCCATCTCCCTTGACCTTCCTCCTGCCCTACTACCATGCTTCATCGCCACCTGGGCTAGAGTATACCTCTTCTCTAATCAACCTTACCCTTGATCATTTCCCACCAGGCCTGCCACTCCCCCTTCTCTACCATTTGGGGTCCCATGTTTTTCCCTTGTCCCTGGGTTTGTTAACACCACTTCCTTATACCCCTCTACCCCCCACCCCAAGTCCCCCCGGAACTGTCGGTCCCGTTGTTTTTCCTCCAGATAGTTCATCCAGCCTGTCCTATTCAAACAGACCTGTGGAGACACTAACATGCACGAAAACAAGACAGAGGAAAACAAAGCAACAGTATACAACCAGGCAACAAAACAACAAAAACAAACCACTGACAAAGAACAGAACAAAACAGTTCACAAGAGAAAAGCTTGTAGTTAGTTCAGGGATCGTTTGCTGGCCCTTAGGAGCGTTTTCCAGTCCAGTCTTTTGGGGGCCATGGCATTTTTAATCATCTCATTCACATGTAAAAATTGGACATTGATTAAGGAAGATCAATGTAGAATCGATGTATTTGAATTATGGTGCTTGTGAAAAATATTGGAAGTAATTGGACTGCCAAAAAACAACAACAAATCTGTCTTGGAAGAAGTACAGCCGGAATGCTCCTTAGATACAAGGATGGCAAGATGTTGGACATTGGACAGGTTTTCAGGAGAGACCAGTCCCTGAAAGAATGCTTGTTACAGAAAAGGCACAGCAAAAAAGATGGATTGACATGACTGAAATCATAGGCTCAAAGAGAAAACGTGTGTAAGGATGACACAAGAAACAAGCACTGTTTCCTTATGTTGTCGATAGGGTCACCGAGTCTGAACTGACTGGGTGGCACCTAACAAAACAAGATTGAATATATGCCATCAGTTATATCTATTTTTTATGTTCAAATAAATCTTTATTTTTTTAATCATTTTATTGGGGGCTCATACAACTCTTATCACAATCCATAGCACATCAATTGTGTCAAGCACATTTGTACATTCGTTGCCCACATCATTCTCAAAACATTTGCTCTCCACTTAAGCCCTTGGCATCAGCTCCTCATCCCCCCCCCCCCCACCCGTCGCTGCCCTCTCTCTCATTAACCCTTGGCAATGTATTATTTTGTAATATCTTGCACTGTCCAACATCGCCCTCCACCAACTTTTCTGTTGTCCATTCCCCAGGGAGGAGGTTATATGTACATCCTTGTAATCGGTTTCCCCTCCCCCCCCTCCTTCCACCCTCCTGGTATCCCCACTCTCACCACTGGTCCTGAAGGGATCATCTGTCCTGGATTCCCTGTTTTTCCAGTTCCTATCTGTACCAGTGTACATCCTCTCATCTAGCCAGATTTGTAAATTAGAATTGGGATCATGATAGTGGTGGGGAAGGAAGCATTAAAGAACTAGAAGAAAGTTGTAAGTTTCATTGTTGCTACAATGCACCCTGATTGGCTGTCTCGCCCAACCCTTCTGTAAGGGGATGTCCAGTTGTCTACAGATGAGTCTCTCTTGGTTCCCTAATCTGCACCCCCCTCGTTCACAATGATAATATTTTTTGTTCTTTGATGGCTCCTACCTCATCCCTTTGACACCTCATAATCCCACAGGCTGGTGTGCTTCTTCCATGTGGGCTTTGTTGCTCCTCAGCTAGATGGTCGCTTGTTTACCTTGAGCCTTTAAGACCTTAGACACTATATCTTTTGCCACCATCAGTTTTCTTCACCACATTTGCTTATGCACTCATTTGTCTTCATCGATTGTGTTGGGAAGGTGAGCATCATGGAATGCCAGTTTAATAGAACACAGTGTTGCATTGAGGCAGTACTTGAATGGAGGCCCAATGTCTATCTACTACCTTAATACTAAACTTTGAGGGCCCGCCAGTCCCTTCAAACCTTGTGGATCTGTGCCTACTTATCTTTATGATGCGCCTCCTGTGACCCAGCAGTGTTGAATTTCCCTCTTAGTAGCTCTCCTGGGTTGATTTCTGTGGAGTCCCTCTGGTATGTGTTACTCAGTCACCATCTTCCCTCCAAGATAGTTTTTTTAAAAAACATTTTATTAGGGGCTCATACATCCAAGATAGTTTTTATTGATTGTGTTATTAAACTTTTTTTGGTCTTCATTGCCTTTTTTCTTGACATTTTTTTTCTTTGAGAGTGGTGTATTGAAGTCTTCTGTTCTTACTGTCGATGTGTCTTGGTCCTTTTTCAATTCTATGAGGATCTGATGTATTTCAAAGGTATTTCATTGAGTGCATAGATGACTATTAAAGTTATGGTTTTCTGAGCTATTTTTCCCTTTATCATTATGTAGTATTCAATCTTTTCTCGTTATGTTGTTTACCTTGAAGTTTATCTTCTTGGAGATTAATATTGTTACCCCTGCTGAGTTTTGTTGCTGTTTGCTGGGTATGCTTTTGTTCCACCTCTGATTTTTAATGTCTTCAAGTCTCTGTTTGTGAGGTGTTTTTCTTGTAGGCAGCATATTGATGGGGCTTGCTTTCTTATCCATTCAGCTTCTCTCTGTCTCTGTACTGGTGTATTTAGTACATTAACATTCAGTGAAATTATTGACATGTATGTGTATTTGTTTCCACCATTTTGGTTTATATATGCGTGTGTTGTGTGTTTGGATGTGTATTGTGTTCAGTTTCTTTGTTCTTCCTGTGTCGTTCCCTTGCTCTGGGTGTTGTTCTGTGTGTGCTGGTTTTTGTGAGGAATTGTCTTGAATGTTGGTTTCAGGTTTGTGTGTTGTTGCTGTTGGTTTTTTTGGCCACAGTACTTCATTGAGTATTTTTTGTAATGGTGGTCTTGCTTTTGGCTTTTCTTGTCTTGAAATAATTGTATTATACCACCATATTTAGTTGCTGAACCTTTGTGTGTAATTGATCTTTTTCTCTAGGTGCTTTTAGATTATTTGTTGTTTCCGTTCTGATGTTCGACATCTTGACTACAATATGCCGTGGAGTTTGCCTTTTAGAATATCTCCTGGCTGGGGTTCTTTTGGCTTCCTAAACAATCGTCTTTTTCTCTTTTAGACATTGAGCAAAGTTCTTTGGCTGGCGCTCTTGGACTATTCTCTGTGTGGATGTAACTTTGTTTGTTTCTTCCTCTTCTGGAATTCTTACAAGATGCAGGTTGTTCCTCTTAATGGTGTCCCACATTATTATCAAGCTTTTCTCAGTCTCTTTTGCATTTTTTGGTTATTTGTCCTTCCTTTTGATTGGAATCTATAGATTTGTCTTTCAGTTCACTAATTTGGGTTTCTATCTCTTCAATTCTGTATCTCTATTTTTTTTACAGCCTCCCGCTTTTCCTTTATAGCAGGGGTGTCAAACTGGCCCTGTCGGCCGCATGTAGCCCCTGAGGAGCTGTTTTTGTGGCCTGCGATGCTCTGAAATAAAATGAAAATAGAAAAAATTGTTATGAAGAAAATAGCACTTAGGGGAGATCGAGGCAATACCGTACACACAATTCCCTCGTTAACCCTTTATCTGAAGATGAGTATACATGTGGCCCAGTGCTTTCTGGGGGGCCTGTGGATGTGTATACATGCACTGACCTAGTTCCAGTGATGATTGGAAGCGATCTGTCTGCCACTCTCAGTGTCACATAATGTAAAGAGATCCCAATAGTGAAAAGGTGAAAAATAGCACTCTGGGTTGTGCTGTTATGATCATACCTAGCAGCAGTGCTAGTGAACATTTTTAGAGGGAAGCCATTACAATTGTGCATCACGTTTGTCAGCTGCCCAAATCTTGGTGTTTTTTATTAGTTACCTTGTTATATTTTCCGGTCACAACATAAGACGTAGTGAAAACTAGTAGAAGGAAAGCACTGTCAAGTTAAGGGTAAAACAATAATTTTAGTTTTATAAATACATTAAATAAAAGCTATTATAGTATTTTAATTATCCTATCCATATTCCTGAATCCTCACTTCAAAATAGAAATTGAACAAAATTTGTAAATGTGATGTGGCCCATGTGAATCTTGCCTGTTGCACCAAATGGCCCGCTTTTTAATTGAGTTTGACACCCCTGCTTTGTAATTCTGCTATTTATTGTAGTGTTTGATTTTTGTGTTTCTGTTTGTTTCTCTAATGAGGTTATAGCTTTTCTATTGTTTTATTTTTCCTTTCAGACTTCTTTCAGCTGTTGCATGAGCACAAACATCATTCTTTACATTCTTTTTCTGGGAAATCCATAACTTGTACAGTTTCAGGTATTACATTTAAGTCTGATTGCTATTTGGTTATTTGTTTATGTTTCTCTTGTTTTGTGTGCGTGTGTGTGTGTGTGTGACTAATATCTTCTGTTGTTTCCTTGTCATCTTGGAGTCTATTGGGAGTGTTATGTAGGCGATGTTATTTGGAACTGGTTAACTCTATTAGGTGGTGCAGTAGAGGGCTAATGGATAGTTTGTATTAAGTGTCTGAGGGAGGTTGCTAATTTATGTGTTAAGGGAGTCATATGAAATTTGGGGAGGAAATGTTATGAGTGTTGGGAGAGTGAAGGAAGCAGTAGGTTAAAAAAGAGGGTGGAGGATCAGGTAGTGTTATATAGTAGGTTAAAGGAAGGGGTATTTGGGCCTGAAATGCTTCATTTGCAACGATGGATCAATGGGTGCTCGTATTTGAGAGCAAAAACAATTTTAAATATTGTGATAGTAGTATTAGTCTTTGGTTTTATGAGTCTGAAAATGTAAGAAAAATTTTGATGATCAGTACAGTGAAACTAAAAGACAGGTTAATGATGTTGTGAAGTAAAACTTTGGGTATTTAGACTAAAGAAAGGAAAATGAAAGAAAAGGGGTAAGAGATGACAGTTTTAATAATAGTAATAGGAAAAATCATACTAGCATAAGATGCAGGAGAGCTGTTAATGTATGTTTGTCCGGGACACTAAGCTTCACACAGAGCTTAGTCTCTGTTGTGGGTGCGAACTAGTAGGTAGATGGGGTGTTAGGGGTCTAGGAAATAAACCAATGAGATCGGAAGGAAAAAACGTAAAGTAACATATCATACAAATGATATATATAAACTCCCTTATATAAATTCCTTGCCTGGGCTTGTAAAACCTGTTCTGCCTGCCAAACCTGCTCCAGCTTCTTGTTTTGTGATGCAAATACTTAGTCAATGAGTCAGGTGTATGCAATCCAGGTATGTGTAACAAGTAATATGAAAATAAATCCTCAGAGTGGCCCAATTATTTAAGGTACCAGGCCTTTGGGGTGTCTTCCGATCAGGGGTTGTGCTGAGTGGTACCTCAGGAGGGGGCTGGAGCTCTTGGTGTTAATCACTTAACACCTGCTTTCAGCTGCCCTGTTCTCAGCCCTGTGAGGCTCAGTAAGCTGTGAAGTACCCACTACTAGGAGTGAGTCCTAGATGGGGGATCTCCACTGGCAGTCTTCTGGTCTTGGCAGGAAGCCAAAGAAATTTATATTTTTATTTTCCCTGGTCCCAGTCTGGTCACTTCGAATTATGATCCTTTTGCTCCATCACACCCCACTGGCACGTACCCCCCACCCCCTCAGCTAGCTTCCCAATTCAAAGACCCGGGAATCTCCCCTCAGGCGGCCGAGGAGATGCCCTAAGCGGTTCTAATTGGCTGGTGTTTCTGCTCTCTCGTTGTAGTCTATTTGTGTCTACCTATCTTTATGGTGACAATCCTGTGGTCTGGAAGTGCTATCCCTTTCAGTAACTCTTTTGCGCTGTTCTCTGCAGTGTGTGCTGCTTGGTCATCCTCCTCCTCCCAGCTGCCCCTCAATCCCCGCTCAAGTGCTGCTTATCTCCTCTTGCTGCTCTCATTGTCTTTCTTATTTGAAAGTTCATATCCCCTAGGAGGAGTCATCAGGCTGTAACCTGTTTGATAGGTGGGACTAGTGCTACAGTTTCCCACAGGGTCACGTTGACATAACATCTAACTGCCACAACAGCTAAAGGCAAACTGCTTGTGCTGCTCCTTTAAAACTGGAATTGAGAAAAACACATTTGCCCAATTAGTAGCTGCTATCAGATACTAGAAGAGATATTAATCTACTCAAGCAATAAAACCATTTCTGGGACAGTAGCTTCAATTGGAGTCACCACCTGGATAAGTTTCCAGGCACCCCCTGCCATTCTCAAAGATCCACCTGTTTTTTGCACTGACCAAATTGACAGGGACAGAAGAGGCATTTTCTGCATGCAATATGGGAATTAACAGAAGACCTTGTGAGAACAGGTTAGTAAGCAGGTCAACCTTGAAGCTAGGCCCTAATGAATGTCCTCACACAGCAGTGCTGCTGGAGATAAATCTGACAGCACACTGATCCAGAGACAAAAGCTGAGATTGCAATTTAAAGAGCCTCAAGGGTGGTCTAAATAACTAATTAGAAAGCTAATTGTACATCTGTGGAGTGGCAAACTCCTCCCCTTTAAAACTGTCTTTTAGAAACTAGGAGTCTTCCCCTAGGCAATGAATGACCCTTCTTAATTTGTGAAAGGGGCCCCCACTACATTCCGGGAGCAAAGCATATTTTATCTATGCTTAAGGTATCCTTTTCACCATGCCAGAAGGACTCACATACTTTCTTTGGAAATGATTCTATCTATGCTTTAATAAAATTGTTGCCCAGCCTGTGTGATCACAAGGTGTAGATGGGATCAGAAAGTGTTAGGGAGCTAGAGGCAGAAACCTCTACCTCTACCTGCCAAGGCCTCCCTCCACCCTTACAGACTGTGGGAAGCTGCTCCAGGCTGGATGGCATGAATAAATTCAGGCAGTTGAGACGAAGCCAGTACTCTTGGGAGGACCTCAATCTAGGCCAGGTGAGCTTAATTGAGTCAATGGAGTCAACCAGTACTGTCAACCACGCCTCCCAGTGGAGGGCCCTGAAAAGTCAGAATTGCAAGGAGATGACAAGCAATTCTCCAGGTCTCCAGACCCCATATGCTAATCGCCATACATTCCTCACTACCCCTGTAAAAACCCTCGCCCCCAGCTGCTGAATGGGACTTCCCTGACCTGTCCGCCTAGGTCACGAAACCTCGGCAGGGAGCCGCAGGAGCCACCCTACTGCCCCACCTAATAAAGCTATTTCTGTTTCTGCTTTCCTTGTCCTGTCAGTTATGTCTGTCTTCCTCCCTGTACCTCAGTTTCACCTTTACACTTCTATCCTTTATAAAAATTCACTTGGATCACAAACCAGGCTTCGGTGTGAATTCATTCTCATGGGAAGCCAATGACCCAGGTATTTCCACCTGAGGAATCTAACAGTATCAGACATCAGGAGACCCCAAACCATCATATGATGTGAATGAAGGGAGTCGGATGGAGACTCAAAGCCCATCTGTAGACAATTGGACATCCCTCACAGGAGGGACAAGTCAGCCAGAGTGCAGTACAGCACCAACGAGACACACATTTCTTTAGTTCTTTAGTGCTTCCCGCACCCCACCCCACCCACCTATCATGACCCCACTTCTACTTTACAAATCCCAGTTCTAGCTTACAAATCTAGCTAGACCAGATGGTACAGATAAGAGCTCTTGTCACACGGGATCCAGGACAGATAAACACATCAGGAACCGTAATGGGAGTAGCAATACTATCAGCGTAGGCCACTTAGGGGGAATGTAGGGGGAGAAGGGGGAGAAACAGAGAATTGATTACAATGATGATGTAGACATAACCCCCACACCCTGAGGGGGACAAACAACAGCAATGTGGGTGAAGGGAGACAGAAGATGGTGTAAGATAGGAAAACGATAATAATTTATCAAGGGTCTTGAGGGTGGGAGGGTGGGTGAGGGAGGGAAAAAAGGAGCTGATATCAAGGGCTCAAGTAGAAAGAAAATGTTTTGAAAATGATGATGGCAACATATGTACAAATATGCTTGACTCCACTGATGTATGGATTGTTATAAAAGAGATGTAAGAGCCCCTAATAAAGTGATTAAAAAACCCCACACTAAAAACTGGCTTAACCGCTGCTGGTGCTTGTGTGTGTGTAAGCACAGCTTATACCTGGACCCTTACAAACCACATAGGTCTAGAGTTTGCTAGTCCCCCCATAGACAACAGCTCAGTTCGGAAGTAATGGTCTCCAGCCCTATATTCTTCAATTCCTTGATGGTGCAATCTTTGCACCCTGATCTTTGCAATCCCTCCAGGAAAACATAATTGCGTTGGCTTTACCATTTTCCTAAGTAGAGGTAGCTTTACTAGCTTCCACTCCTGCCCCTGCCATAGTAGTCCATGTTCTAGAGTCAGGTAGCCATATGGGGTACTGGCAGTCAGTGAGTCTGTCTATTCCATTTATGTGTTCTAGAACAGGGAAATTACTATAGGATAGGTTTGGGCTCATACTGGATCCCCTGTGAGATCAACCTGAGCTAAGACTCCATTATAACTTGACCTTTATATGCTCCTAGTCTGATTGTGGGACCTTAAAATTTAGGGTCACTTAGATTAATGTCAGTTTGGAGCCAATGTCCAGTAACCATCCCCAATGTCTGATTATTTCCTTTCTCCAATGAATTGTCACTTATAAAAGGCGCAGTTTCCACTGGGCAGGCCTGGGAGAAAGGCTAACTATGCATTTTTTTTATTAGTGTAGTGGGTGCCTTCCTCAAAGGGACCTGGCTTCCCCGTAAATGAAGCGTTTGTGAACTGGCTCAATTTTTGGGAATTGATCGAGCATTTGCGACTCTATATCTGGCTATTTGAATTAGACTGCTATTCAACTGGCCTAGAATTTTTCAACTTGTACAGATCAATGATAGATTTGGTAGGTTTCTCATTTATTTCACTCCTAGGGACACTCTGCTTAGGTATCCATGCCATACAAATCAGGCTATTCTGTTACTACTTTGACTCTGCTAACCATTTGGCAACCACACCCACCTTGTCTCTGTTAAATGCTACTGCTTACCGCCTACTACCATGGGACCCAATCAGCCATGTTATGTGCAAACGTCTTAATTAGGGTATTTTCCACTGTCAAAACTGGCTCAAAATAAAATATCAATCACAGCAGTCTTTAGAGATACTTATGATCCCTTCAGAAATTTGTTTCCCACTGAGAGAAAAGGTGTGTCCTCAGTGCATTCCATTTGTGAGTCTATGGGTCTGCCCTGAAACACGCCCATTCCCTTAATCCTCTAAAGTATACCAAGCTAGGTCTGGTACTTCAACTTAACTTGCTCTAAGCCACTGCAGAAGCTTTGCTTCAGTAAACCAAACAGATAAACTATTAGATTCTGTCCTAACGTCTGGTGCTGAAACACTGACTGAAGGATCAGTGCTTAGTTGGTCCACGTCAACACATTCAGACTGATGCAACCGTTCGCTCCTTGCATCATCATCTCACTCCCGCACACATTCCTCGGGTCTCTGCCTGTACATACTAGAAAATGCTAGCAGTCCTTTAAGAGGATAGCACAGCTCTTTCTGGATCAATATTTGGAGGTCACCTTTGGGATTACTGAGACAAGTTTAGAGGCAGTGTCGAAGCAGGCATGAGTGTCGAAGGTGTTTCCCAGCAAGTGTCAGCATTATCTTGCAAGGCATCTGCTGCAGGGAATGCTCCAGATACAACTCGAGGTTCCCTATCAGCAGGGAAAGTTGGGCTAAGCTCAAGTGCAGGTGGAGGGGACAATGGCTTTACTAATGATGGATTAAACTCTTCAGATGTGAGTGGTAGTGTTGTTGGCTGAAGTAACTCAATGGCATGTCAAGGATCCATGTTCTGATATTTCTGAGAATAATCTTTCCGTGTGTCCCTATGATGGTTCGATTTTATATCAGTTTGATGCATCTGTGTGAAAGTATGGGTAGAGTTCAATCTCAATAAGGCCCTCTCCTTGGAGGAGGTGCCCAATTTAGAGACATGCCATGGACAACTTTCCTTCCCTCTCCCTCCATCCTGCTTACCTTGATTCTGCATCTCTAGGATTCATGGCCGAGCCGGCCTGCTGATCATAGGAGCTGCAGTGCCCTGCCCTCTTCCTGCTGACCTTACATCCAGATGCTCTTGCCCCTACTGGCCTGTGATTTTCCCGATTCCTGCTTTGCCTTTGCTTCATTGGCTGGAAGCTGGGTGAGTCTAAAGGGGACTTCATCTAGCATCTGACCCATGGACTTGAGTTGAACTGGGCTGGGCTTCCTGATGTAAATTGATTTTTGCTATAAAGTTATTTGAGTGTAGTTTGATTTATTTCTCTAGAAACCTCAGCGTAGCACAGTCCTCTCCACCGTAACTTTCAGGTTCCCATTTAGTCCCAATCCATGCTCTCCTATTAACATCAGAAATCATTCTAAGTAGAGGGTTCAGTTAGTGTTGTAATTCAGCCACTCTTTTTTTTTTTTAGATTTAGTACTTTTTAAAAAAACATTTTATTAGGGGTTCATACAACTCTTATCACAACCCATACATATACATACATCAATTGTATAAAGCACATCTATACATTATTTGCCCTAATCATTTTCAAAGCATTTGCTCTCCACTTAAGCCCTCTGCATCAGGTCCTCTTTTTTTCCCCCCTCCATCCCCGCTCCTCCATCCCTCATGAGCCCTTGATAATTTATAGATTGTTATTTTGTCATATCTTGCCCTATCCAGAGTCTACCGCCCCCCCCCCCTTCTCTGCCGTCCATCTCCCAGGGAGGAGGTCACATGTGGATCCTTGTAATCAGTTCCCCCTTTCCAACCCACTCACCCTCCACTCTCCCAGCATCGGCCCTCACACCCCTAGTCCTGAAGGTATCATCCACCCTGGATTCCCTGTGCCTCCAGCTCCCATATGCACCAGTGTACAACCTCTGCCCTATCCAGTCCTGCAAGGTAGAATTCGGATCATGGTAGGTGGCGGGAGGAAGCATCCAGGATCTGGGGGAAAGCTGTGTTCTTCATCGGTACTACATCGCACCCTGACTGACCCATCTCCTCTCCTAAACCCCTCTATGAGGGGATCTCCAGTGGCCGACAAATGGGCTTTGGGTCTCCACTCTGCACTTCCCCCTTCATTCACTATGGTGTGTGTGTGTGTGTGTGTGTGTATATATATATATATATTGCATGATGCCTTATACCTGGTCCCTTTGGCACCTCGTGATTGCACAGGCTGGTGTGCTTCTTCCATGTGGCCTTTATTGCTTCTGAGCTAGATGGCCGCTTGTTCACCTTCAAGCCTTTAAGACCCCAGACACTATCTCTTTCGATAGTCGGGCACCATCAGCTTTCTTCGCCACATTTGCTTATGCACCTGTTTGTCTTCGGTGATTGTATCATGGAGGTGTGCAGCCAATGATTTGAGTTTTTGTTCTTTGATATCTGTTCCCTTCGGGACCATGCAATCACACAGGCTGGTGTGTTCTTCCATGTGGGCTTTGTTGCTTCTGAGCTAGATGGCCGCTTGTATATCTTCAAGCTTTTAAGACCCCAGACACTATCTCTTTTGATAGCCGGGCACCATCAGCTTTCTTCACATTTACTTGTTCACCCGCTTTGGCTTCAGCAGTTGTGTCGGGAGGGTGAGCATCACAGAGTGCCAATTTAATAAAAGAAAGTATTCATACATTGACGGAGTGCTACTATCTACTTTTTTGCGACACTTCGCTGTAGTACCTTTATCTTCAGTGACCATTTCATGAAGGTGAGTACTGAGCAGGGCCATGATAATTCTTTTTAAGTGTGAGCCCCCAAACCATTCCTGAATCTATGCTTTTTAAAAAATTTGCTAACTTAGGAGTTAATACAAATGTCATATTATTCCATAGTTCAATCACATCAAACAGAATTGTAAAATTGCTGCCATAATCAGTCTCCACACATACATTTCCCTCCTAGACTACTTGATATCATCTCCCTCTTACTTCCCCCGACCCTCTTTATCCTCGCCCCCCCAAACTATTGTTATATTTTCTTTCTCAAAGTCTCTGGGTCTCATTTACTAAAAAGCAGAAACAAATAACAGCTTCAAGAAAGTGACCCCCATGGTGCTGCACCCCTGAGACACACCTTAATATACCCAAGCACATGCAACACACAGTAGAGGGGCTGTCACAAGATTTCCAGAATACTAGATATCTTAACCCAGCATAAAGGGGGTTGATGTAACATGACCTTATTTGTCCACCAACCATCAGTACACCACTCTTGGTACAGCTGTTTTCTGCTTCCTCAGGCACCATGTATTTCCCGCTTAAGTCCTCATGTTACAAGTGTGTCTGAGGTAGAGTCTAGTTCACCCAGTGGGATTCCCATATGGGGCTCACTGATGTAGCCTCTGGAGCATGCATGCACCCCAAAGATCCAGGATTTGGTGTCCCAGCATTTTATGGCACCTGGTCTGCTTTCCTGGGATACCCCCCCCCCCCAGATGCCCTACACCAGTTCTGCCCACCCATTGCATGCCACTGAAGACACCTCCCATTTATTGTTGCCAAGAGCATCCTCAGTCTTTTGTCCCCCACCTGGAGGTTAGCTCTCCCTCCCCTCCCTTCAACAGGCATGCACCTATGTACCCCCAAATTTGACCATTCCCTTTCATCTCCTGTGCGGCACCTCTCATCAGTAAACCCCATTCCTCCGACAGGGCTACCTCCCTCTCTGGGAGACCTCACCACAGATCTAAATGGCTACTATTCAGCGAACAGCCACTACCCCCTCGCACCCTCCATTTCATCCCAGCTGTTGTGAGGTGACCTCCGGCCAAGTGACCTACACTATACTCACCAGGAGCAGATGATGTGTAGGTCATTGGCACTGGTCCAGCTCGTTAGCGGCCTGTCTGACCCCAGCCAGACGACTGCATGGCCTGCACGCTTGAGCTTGCGCCCCTTCTGCTGCTTGTTCCTGCTGCTCTGGACTCACACAGTGCTTGTCCTTTCGTGCTTCACTCGCTTCCCTCAGCATGTCTTCCAGAGCCCTCCACGACGTGAGGGGTCTCATTGCTGTTCTTCAGGCATGCGCAGTACTCATCATGTTTATGTACCAGAGGTTTTTTATCCATTGTTGGGAATGGAGGCCGCTTCTAGCAATTGTGAGCTGTGCTGTGATGAACATGGGGGAGCAAATGTCTGCTTATGATGTTTTTTATTTCTTTGGGGTATATGTTCAGTAATGGTATTGCTGGATCATATGGTAGTTCAGTTGCCATCTGTTCTAGGTATCGTCATACTGCCTTCCTGAGTGTCTGTACATATTTACAAGTCCACCAGCAGAGGATAAGAGTTCCTATCTCACCACACACTCTCCAACATTTGCTGTTCTCAGCTTTTTTACTTTAACTGGGCTACAGTTATGGGTGTTAGGTGGTATCTCATGGTTGCTTTGACTTGCATTTCCTGGATAGCTAATGACTGAGAGAACTTACTCATATGTTTATTAGTTATTCACGTATCATCCTTTGTGAATCATCTGCTCCGGTCCTTTGCCCACTTTTTCATAGGGCTACTAGTTTGTTTTTCTTGCCACCTTGTAAATTCTGTAGATTTTAGTAATTAGTCCTTTGTTATGTCATTACTAAATATCTTTTCCCAGTCTATGGGTCTTTTTACTCTTTCAATGAAGTCTTTTAATGTATGCAAGTTTTTTATTTTTTAATATGTCCCACTATTTTGTTTTCTATGGATTGTGTCAGCTTTGTTATTTCTGATAGCCCATCTACTGCACTAGGGTTCCTAGTTTTGTCCCAGTTTTCTGATCCTGAGAGCTTTTGGTTTTACATTTAGGAATTTGATCCATCTTGAGTTTGTTTCTGTGCATGGGTGAGGCAGTCGTCTTTTTTTTTTGTTCTTCTGCAAGTGGATAGCCAGTATTTCCAATAGCATTTATTGAAGAGGTGTCTGCTTCCCATTTAATGTTTTTTAGGCCTTTGTCAACAATAAGTTCTCTGTCTGTGGAAGCTAGAGGGTAGACAGGTGTTATTTTTGTGAAGGGAAGACAATATAAAACAAGAGATTGGCAAAAAATATTGGAAATGAAAAGACAATGGTAGATTTAACGACTTATTTAATGTCTAAAACTGATGTCTGCTCTTTAAACCTTCACCTAAGTAACAATAGAAAATATTTTTAAAAACTTAAAAAAATTCTCTGTCTCTGAATTCTATTCTTTAATGACTGTTTTAACACAGACACACACACGTTCTATTTTGTTACCATTAGACTCACAGTTTAATGATAAAAATTACATTAAAACAGAACAGAAAAGTTGGTGAAGGGAGACGTCGGACAGTACAAAAAAAATAAAAGGAATTTTTTTAAATTTATTTTTTTAACAATTTATTGGGGCTAATACAATTCTTTTCACAGTTCATACATATACATACATCAATTGTATAAAGCACATCTGTACAGTCTTTTCCCTAATCATTTTTTTCTCTTTTCTTCTTTTACATTTTATTAGGGACTCAAACAACTCTTACCACAATCCATACATATACATACATCAATTGTATAAAGCACATCCATACATTCCCTGCCCCAATCATTCTCAAGGCATTTGCTCTCCACTTAAGCCCCTTGCATCAGGTCCTCTTTTGAAATTTTTGTTTTTTAAAAAAGTGACTTAAATAAGAAAAACTGTGCATGGGCAGCCAGTAGTAACTATTGGTCTCTCTGCACTCGGAGGAAACAAGAGTGAAGTCAAAAGACATGTTGAATACAATTATTACAATAGAATGATGAACAACCCAAACATTAGTCTCTATAATCTTGAGCTTGGAAAACCTAAATGGTGCCTGACTACCGCTACCTATTACTCTGAACACAATCACATTAGAAGGTCCTCAATGGAATGGGGGTAAAATGTGGAACAGAACTCATGATCATAAAACAGACTGGGTTTACTGGTTGAATGGAGTCTAGTAGCATACCCCAAGAATATAACCAATGTCCTCTAGGCGTGGAACTGAAATGACCTTTTTTAAAACCATCAACAGCTTAAAACCCAAAGGGCAGCATTTACCCAATGACAAAGTCCAGAGGGTTACTAAAGAAGGAGTGATGGTAAGAGAAAGCCCAGTGGGGAAGTAGGATGGCACATGGAAGGTATTGGAGTGGATGTGCAAAATCAATGTGTATGAATTTTTCGATGTAAAACTGATGAACTTCTCTGTAAACCTTCACTTAATTGGTAATAAGTATACTTCCCTTCCCCCACCCTAACAGTTTCAGAGTCTCAAATGTTTTCGTGTGTTGTATCTTCATTTTCATTTGACTCTAAATATTCACTGGTTGTTTGTATAATGGTTTAATTTCCATATAATTGTGTATTTCAGTTTCATTGTGTTACCAAATTCTGTTTACATTCAATTGTGATCAAGAAATATACTTTGTCGCAGTCTGCTCCAGCAAGGGGACAGCATGCCACCAGCTGTTGTCAGTTGTCCAGTTCCCTCTGTGTCCCATTAGCTTCCCCCAGGGACGTCATCCTCCGAGCCTGGCGTGCCAGCGTGGGGTCTAGTCCCGCTCTCTTTCTCTTCCTCTCTCCTGGCCTGCCTCTGTGTGGGTGTGGCATGCTGGCTCCTCTCCCTAGCCTGTAGCTCTCTCTCTTCATGCATCCTTCCATGTGACCATGCTGTCCTCATGGTTTGGTGCTTCATAGTAGGGTCTACATGCACTCCAGGCTGGGAGAGGCAGCTCCTGGACAGTCTTGAAGGCCAGCGAAGAGACCCAGGATTTTTGTATAGTTCTTTTCTCTTTTTAAAAAATTTTTCTTATTGATTTACTATTTTTATTTTAAAAAATCATTTTGGGCTATGTCATAGTCGGTGTACCTACCTATATAGGATAGGTATGGGAGGCATGCTTGAGGTGAGAGCATTGGGACCAACAGTTCCAGGGAGACCTGGGAGGTCAGAGTGGTGGAGGAAGGGGGTGCTGAGCAGGCTGCGCCATGGACAGGGGAACAACTGGGGTGTCAGAGCCAGTAATGAGGATATAGGGATCCAAGGTGGGGGTGGTGGTAATGTTGGAGCAACAGCAGACTAGCTAAGGGGGTTACCAAGAGGCAGAAATAAGGGGAAAGTGGCAGTGGGACATGAGGAAGGTAAAAGGCAACAGAGGAAGGACCAAGGAAGCAAAGCAATGGATAGAGGTATAAACATAGTGGTGTGCATATGTAAATACATTAATCTACAAAAATAGAGGTATTGGCCCATGTACATATATTTATATGGCAATACCCTGAGGTAGGGGATGGACTTTGGGCATCCACTCATATCCTCCTTCCATTCAAGAACACTTTGTTCTATGGGGACCCAATGCCCATCTGTAGACAACTGGACATCCATTGCAGAGCGGTAGTGGGGAGATGAGTCACTCAGGCTTCAGTGTAGCAATAACGAAACTCACAACTTTCCTCTAGTTCTTAAACACTTCCTCCCCCCAACTATCATGATCCCACTTCTACCTTGCAAACCTGGTTAGACCAGAGGATGCACAGCGGTACAGTTGGGATTTGGAAACAGGGAATCTAGGACAGATGAACCCCCTCAGGACCAACAGTGAGAGTGGTGATACCGGGAGGGAAGGAGGGGTAGAAAGGGGAAACCAATCACGGGGATCTATATATAACCTCCTCTCTGGGGAATGGGCAACAGGAAAGTGGGTGAAGGGAGACGCCTGGCAGTGTAAGATAAGATAAAATAATAATTTATAAATTATCAAGGGTTCATGAGGGAGAGGGGAGCGGGGAGGGAGAGGGAGAGAAAAAAGGAAAATGAGGAGCTTATTCCAGGAACCAAAGCGGAATGCGAAGTTTGAGAATGATGAGGGCAATGAATGTATAAGTGTGCTTTACACAATTGATGTATGTGTGGATTGTGATAAGAATTGCATGAGCCCCAATACATAAATTTTTTAAAAAAGAGAAAGTTTTGTTCTAACCAGTCAGCAGCATGAGATGTTTACCCTCCTGACACAATCACTGAAGACAAAATAGGTGCATAAACAAATGTGGTGAAGAGGGCAAATGGTGCCCGGTTATTAAAAGATATAGTGTCTGGGGTCTAAAAGGCTTGATGTCACACAAGCTGCCATTCAGCAGTGAAGCAACAAGTCCACATGGAAGAAGCACATCGCTGGTGCGATCATGAGGAGTCATAGGAACTGGGCATCAGCAGACACATAACAAATAAAAATGAGAGGGCTGGAGCAGAGATCCAAAGCTCATCTGTAGATAGTGGAACAAACTCCCCACAGAGGGAACACAGGGAAGGATGAGTCAACTTTCCTCTAGTTCTTAAATATTTCCTCCCCACCACTATCATGATCCCAATTCTATCTTAAAATCTGGCTAGACCAGAGGATGTACACAGGTACAGAAAGAAACACAGGGGATCCAGGACAGATGAACCCCTCAGGACTAGTGGTGAGAGTGGCGATAATTCAAGGGTGGAGGAAAGGTGGGATAGAATGGAGGAACCGATTACAAGGATCTACAATATAAGCCCCTCCCTGAGGAACAGGCAACAGAAAAGTGGGTGAAAGGAGATGTTGGACAGTGTAAGACATAACAAAATAATAGTAATTTATAAATTGTCAAGGGTTCATGAGGGAAGGGGGTGGGGAGGGAGGGGAAAAATGAGGAGCTGATACCAAGGCCTCAAGTAGAAAGAAAGTATTTTGAGAATGATGATGGAAATAAATGTACACATGTGCTTGACACAATGGGTGTAGATATGGATTGTGGTAAAATGATTAAAAAAGAGAGAAAGGAATATAGTCATTGTACAAAAAATAAGAAAAGAATATAAGCCAGGTGACATTCCACCATTTCCAGATCTAGCTCTTTCTTTTTTATTAAATCAGTTTTTGGGGGGCTCGTACAACTTAAAAAATAGTTTTATTGGGGGCTTGTATAACTCTTATCACAATCCATAAATATATCAATTTTCAAGCACATTTGTACATTTGTTCTCATCATTTTCCCTTTTGTGTTCAACTTTGAGTGACTTTCTAGTATCATTCCTTCACATTTCTCACGTTGGAGGACTGGATTTAAGTTTTCTTGTATGGGAGTCTAATAGCTATGAACGCTCAGCTTTTATCTTGGAATACTTAACTTTTTTTTGAAGGACAATTTTTACAGTCCTTAATTTTTGAAGGACCGCTTTACAACTTGTACAGTGTGAGCATTTTTCATAAAACAAGTATGGATAGATATAATCATATTTATCATATGAGCAAGGGGAACACTGCGGAGCATGTTTGGGAACATGGCAGGGCTGAAAGAGACAGGTTTTGTGCTACATTTTATTCATTCCTAAACAGTGTTATATGAAAAAAGAAACATTTAATTAAAAATATCTTTTGAAAGAAGGGCTTGGCTCCCCTCCTTGACCCCAGTGAAAAAGCCTATCACTCATACCTGGCCTGCCCTCAAAAGATCAGGTGATATTTTTACATCATTTACCACAATTCATATGCATTCTGATTCAACCCATTAATTGCAGCAATACCGTCAATGTACCATTTGAGTTCAGTTCCCGATCTGCAGGGGAAGAGTGCAAATCTTGGAGGTCCTGCCTATCTCTGTTCGATCAGTAAACCTGGCATCCTTTAGGGTTATGTTCTTAACTTCTCCCACACTCTAGACAGAACCTTCTGTTGTGATCCTTTTCATAACACTTGGTCATGGTAGCTGGGTGCCGAACAATGTTTTCAATTTCTAGGTTGTGAAGACTGACGTTTTCCTGGTCCTTCAGTCTGGGCACTTAATTCGGAGACCTGGGTTTGCTGACCTGGGTTTGACCAGAGCCTGAGCTGAATGTCTTTGGGTTGAGGCTCATAGCAGAGTTGTATGCCACTTCGGGTGTTTATTAGCATACCCGAAACTCTGTAATGTGTCCTGTTAAACACCTACCCTGAGCATTTCTCTTGGCACTATAACTTATTGAGTTATTAAATTCTTTCATCACGCATTTTGTCTGTGAGTTTCTGTGTAGCCGTTGCAATGGATACATGCAAAAGTAAAAGAGTGGACACTAATCAAGACTATATAATGCATATATAATAAATGTACAAAGAGACCAGGACACTTACTTACCATCTTTGGGATAGTGCGTGCCTTTAGGACGAGTAAAAGGTTGCAATCAATAGAATACGACCTTCACCTCTATCTAAAATATTTTATACCTTTTAAAAAGAAAAATTTCAAAATATTATATTAAATGTATCTAGTTGATGGGTATATGGGTTTTCTCCTAAAACTGTATTTTCTAATTATTTGAGATATTTTATAATTGAAGAACAAAGGACAACATTGAAAATTTTTAATTGAAAAACTGCAAATACAGTGACTCATTTCACATTACAGTAGTACATTCAGATAAACAAATGACCATCAATTTTGGTATAAAACTATATTTTTATCTTTTTTAACATATAGTTCAATTCCCAGTGCAAAAACACTCCAATGAAAAAAAGATTAATGTACAATAAATACAAGCCTACAGATGTAACCACAGTACCAATATTTACATGTGGTAAAGTGGTTCCAAACGAACAAGAGTCCTCCCCTTTATTGTCTAGAGGACACTCTGCTTACAGAGGGAAGCCCTTCTGGAAAGTCTGCACTCAGCAGCCATTGGGAAGTGTAACAGAGGACAGAGCTGAATAACCAGACAGTAAAGCTCTTAGGTTCAGGGTAATGGTTTCATGGGACATACCATTATTTGGCTTATTAACATGTTTGGTGCTTCTGTTCTACCTCCTCCTTCAGTTGTCAGGCACAGTTGGTGTCGATTCATGTGGAACAACAGAATCGAATAGAGTAGGATTCTGGAATGCATGGCTAATTAGCTGCCTCCATAAACAATGCCCTCCTTTGTCACGAGTCCAAATGAACTGCATGGTGCCTGGCTACCACTGCTGAGCATTTTGATCAAAGAGTTCAGAGAAGGATCCTGAACAAAATGGGGCAAAAATACAGACAAGAATAGAAAATTCTCATAATTCCCAACTTTCTGGAGCCATGGAGGGTGGCTGAACTCCTAAAACTATTGCCTTAAACCAGAAATGTACCATAATGTCTTCTTGAAACCAAGTAATAGTTTGGCTTAACTAGTAAAAAAAAAAGTCTGCTTTGAGCTTGATGATCTTTTAACAACTATGTATGTGGAATAAAATGGAAAACAACTTGAAGTATTTGCCTGGGACTTTAAACAAAAAACAAAGCCAACCACACTGCCATGAAATCAATTCTGATTCACAATGACCTTACAGGACCGAGTAGACCTGCCCCTGTGCGTTTCTGAGACCGCAACTCTTCATGGGAGCAGACAGCCATGTCTTTCTCCCAAGTCTGTTGGATTTAAAGTGCTGCTTTTGTGGCTAGAAGCCCAGCGCTGTCATCACCATGCCACCTGGACTCCCCTGGAACTCTAAGGGGAGTGAATTTATGCTAACAGATGAGCAACAACTCAAAAAAGCTGAAAATGGCTACAGACCGGAGGAATATAATCCGTATCAGCAAACTGTATACATTAAAAACTGCTGAAGTGATGTATGTTTTGTTGTGTGTCTGCTGAAGAAAACATAAATGAAATTTAAAAGGAAAAATATGATAAAGCTGTCTAGAGCCCTACTTTACATTTTAATCTTTGAAGCCAAAGTCACTACGAATTGTAATTGACTCGATGGCAATGAGAGCTTAAGTCGAAAATGCAGTATTGGAACTGCATTATCTTAACCCACTTTCTCTGTCAGGCCTGACCAAGTGTTTCCATCATGTTTTCCCAGTGGTAAAATTGGGAGTTTTATAAAAATGTGCTCTTGTCCAACACGTGTATGTTCCCAGGATCTGGCACAGAGCAGATGCTGCTGGAACAAGCCAGACACCACAGTCGCCCTGTTTCTGAGGACCATGGCCAATAAGCTGCAAGTGATTAAGGCATCACAGTGGCTCAGGTTTTAAGATTTTCTTTTCAGAATGAATTCCAAGAAAGCAAGCAGTCTTTACACACAGAGGGATGCCGGAGAAATCTTACTGATTAATTTGTTGAGAGCTCTGAGTTTTTCTTCCAAGATGAGGCTGTTTTTCTCAGCTCCTCTTTGTTTCTCTTCAGTAACCTGGAGGGCTTTTAGCAGGTGTGCATTCTCCACATAAAGCTCCTTGAGCAGCAAATTGGACTTCACGCTGTTTTCAAACTAGAGAGGGAAGAGAGCCACCCATTACTGTGAGTGCAGGGAAGGGGTACATGCTCCCGACCCTGTTCATTCCACGGTCGTTGAAATGATAACTTTAGGTTCTTAAGGATATAACAAAAATATTGCGTGTATGACACTTCTTGTTACCCTGAAATGAGACCTCCAACTGAGGGTGTGATGAATTATGTACTGGAGAAAATTTAAGGGAAATTGTGGGAATCAGTTTAACCGGAAGACCCAAGAGTCACAAATCAACAGTTCTCAGAAAGGCTATTGTACGATACAATAATGAATTGCAAAGAATGACAACAATTTTTGGTTCTTTACTACCCCTTGCCCTAGGAATCACTGTGGCCCTGACCCCCACTGCTGTTTCCTGGGTCTGAGCTTTCTGCCAAACCCATACGGTTTCACAGATGTGAATGACAGGAAACACTAGCAATGACCTCATTCAAAATACAAGGGCACAAGAATCCCAGCATGGGGTTCAGTCAACACCAAATTTCACTTGTAGAACATAGTCAGTAAGCGCCCACATGCCAGGTCTTGCTCTAGCACTAGCGAAGCAGTGGTGAACGTAGTCTCTGGGCTGTGCACCACATATGCTAATGAGAACCAAACTTAGTATGCCATATGGGGGAAGTGCTGAGAAAACCAAGCAAGGAGCAAGAGGGGGGCAGCTAGTTGGTTGAGGGAACTGTAACGACTAATGTAAACCTCAATTTGACTAGACTGTGATTCTCATCAGTCTGACAGGTGCTTTTTCATAATGGAATCAACTTTCATTTTTGTAATCTGATATGAATAGCCAATCAGTTGAAAGGGAAATTGCCTCGGGAGTGTGGCCAGCTTCCTTTATCGAAGTGGAAGTTGTGGCAAAGTTTGCTCTCTTTCTTGACCTGCACTCTAGTTGCCTGATCTGCAGTTCCTGTGTTATAAACCTGAAGAAGTCTCCATCCTAACCAGCAGGTCGTGGATTCACCAGTCCTACAACCCCACAAGTCATCAGAAATCCTTAGCTTCCACTGGACACATACGGTAGGTTTGGGACTTGCCAACCTCTACAACTGCATAAACCCCTACCGTGCAGCAAATCTCTTTATATGTATGTATGTGTGCATCTCACTGATGCACCCCTCTTGAGAACTCAGACTTAGCTATTTGGCACCAAGAGTGATTCTAGAAGAACAAAACTCAAAGAATAAGTGGTAGTTACATCATTTCATGTCAACTTGAAGATATATGAAAGTGTAAGGGTAGAGTTTAGTCTGTCAATCAGGTCACACCCTGATGGTGACTCTCTGTGGGCGAGACTTTCTCATAAGCAGGGTCCTGGGCACCTCCCCCACTCTCTGTGCCTTCACTTTCCTGGCTGCTGCAAGCACTACGATACGGTCAGTTGGATCCACATAACTACACCCACTGGCCTGTGATTGTCCTGCATTCTGCATCATTGCATGTGACTTAATGAGTCTGAAGAGCGACTTATAGACTGAAGAGCTGGACTGGGATGGAATGTTTTATTGATCCATAATTACTTCTTGAGATAAAACTTTTTCTTATACATATATGAGTATCTCTGGATTTGTTTCTCTAGTCAACCCGGCCCAACACAGAATGCTTTCTTTCTTTTTTAGTTATATACTTTCCTTGGGAACTCTTACATCTCTTATCACAATCCACACAATCATCCATTGTGTCAAGCACATTTGTACATCTGTTGCCATCATCATTCTCAAACATTTGCTTTCTACTTGAGCCCTTGGCATCAGTTCCTTGTTTCCCCCCTCTCCCCAGACCCCCTCTCTTATGAACCTTTGATAATTTATAAATTGTTATTTTGTCATGTCTTACACTGTCCGACATCTTCCTTCACCCACTTTTCTATTGTCTGTCCCCCAGGGAGGGGGTTTTATGTAAATCCTTGTGACTGGTTCCCCCTTTCTATTCTACATTCCCTTGACACTCCCGGTATCACCACTGGTCCTGAGGAGTTCATCCATCCTGGATTCCCTGTGTTTCCATTTCCTATCTGTATCAGTCTACATCCTCTGGCCAGATTTGTAAGGTAGCATTGGGATCATGATGGCGGGGGAGGGAGAGGAAGCATTTAAGAACTAGAGGAAAGTTGTATGTTTCATCATTGCTACACTGCACCCTGACTGGCTTGTCTCCTCCCCATGATCCTTCTGTGAGGGGATCTCCAGTTGCCTAAAGATGGGCTTTGTGTCCCTACTCTGCACTTCCCCTCATTCACCATGATAGGATTTTTTGTTCTTTGATGCCTGATATCTGATCCCTTCGACACCTCATGATCACACAGGTTGTTGTGCTTTCTCTATGTGGGTTTTGTTGCTTCTGAGCTAGATGGCCAATTGTTTACCTTCAAGCCTTTAAGACCCCAGATGCTATATCTTTTGATAGCTGGGCACCATCAGCTTTCTTCACCACATTTGCTTATGTACCCATTTGTCTTCAGCGATCATGTCAGGAAGGTGAGCTTCATGGAATACCAGCTTAATAGAACAAAGTGTTCTGACATTGAGGGAGTACTTGAGTGGAGGCCCAATGTCCATCTGCTACCTTAATACTAAATCTATAACTATATGCACATAGATCTATTTCCCCATCATCATATATAAATATATTTACATATGTACACACCTGTACTTAGACCTCTATAAATGCCCTTTGCCTTGTAGTTCTTTCCTCTATTTCCATTTACTTTTCTCTTGTCCCACTATCATGCTCAGCCTTCATTTGAGTTTCAGTAATTCCTCTCAGTTACATTGTCCTTGATCAAGCCCTACTAGGCCTCTTACACCATCCTCGTCACTGATTTTGGAGCACTTGTTGTTCTCTTGTCCCTGGGTTTGTTAACTCCACTACAGCATGCTTTCTGAACTTATTCTCAAGTCTGGCTGGATTTAAAAGTACTAATTGCTCGACTTCCAATAGTAAAGAGGCATAGTAATCCATGGCATGAGGTGGCAATAAAGACAAGCATAATATCCCCACCATTAGATCAAACATCTGTGAGAGACAATGCTGTGAGTGACTACTATTTCATTATTATCTTTCAACATTTTTGTTACACCCACAAGCATAGTGAAGCTGGCTGGTTCAGCTTTCAGATACACAACGCGGAAAGAGAAAATGATGAGTCCAGAGCTTCAAAGTCCTGGCTCAAGCAGTACATAAAGGACCTGAAAGTTGCTATTTGGGTCTTGAAATAAAGTCTTATTTCTTGTAGCAGTGTTGAGATTGCTGAAAACCCATCCAGAGTCTTATCCTCACTACCACTGAGTTGGCTGCAATGCACAGTGACTGCATAAGCCAAAATCGAATGTCCTCGAGGGCTCTGGGGGCTATAAATATTTATCGGAGCACAAACTTCATCTTTTACCTGGGGCGTGGCTGGTGCTTTTAAAATCGCTGACCTTTAGCTAACAGTCCAGTTTGTAACCCACACACCACCATCATTCCTGAGTCCTAGCTGAAGAATAGCTAATTACACCATCAACTGAATCCCTTATGTTGAAAGGTTTGACGGGGAAGATGTGAGATCCTGAAAATTGAGATGGGAAAATGTGGACAATAAAAGGATCAAGCTAGGGACATGGAGCCCTTATTGTTGAATTACCTTTTTTTATTTTCAGAAGGACCAGCCTCCTGCCCCCATCTGAAGGGATTAACCCACCTTCTTTGCCTGAATCACCTTCGAGAGTAAAATCAGCCCTCTTATCCTCATCTGACCATAGTCCCACAGCTGTGTCCCAGGAATCTTTGTATGAGGCAAATGCTTTGCAAGATGCACTTTTGGCTTTTAGAACAATAACTAGTGTGAAGTCCACTGTCCCGTGACACGACTTCTTTGAGGCATAAAGTGTGGCCCAGGAGGAGGTATGGCATACTCCAGACAGAGACTGCTTGCTTTTCCTACTGAACACAAGGAGAAACAAAGGCCTCGGGATTAGGTGTGGGAACTGTGTCAGTCTGAGTGTAGTGCTATGAGCCTGCCAAGTGGCAAGTCTTCATTCGATGTTTCAGCTCACGGCGTCAGAAAAGTACCTAGTAGTTACATTGTTGCGGGACGACAATGAGGACTATGAAGTGGCCTATACTGAATGAAGTTGAATTGCTTTTATATACTGGAAAAGGGATCTAAAAGCTGAAGTAAATTGGAATGTTAGAGTAGATTTATCAAGATGGACATACCCACACATGCAGGGGATGCTTAGAGGGCTCTATCAATTCCAAGATGAGCAAGTGTATAGGCCCACAACTCCTATGAATCCTCTGAGGTAGAAATCCACTACACTGTCAGAATATAGATAGTTAATATTTCTCAAAGGATCCCTATGGCACTAAACTGACACTCATTCTAGGAGGCCCAAATGTCAGCTCATGCCTATCCAACAGTGGGTACAGTGGTCTCTGAAATAATCCTGTAATAATCTCTCCAGGTCCAGAATATGCAATTGGCAGAATTTTGGATCCCTGACACATGGAGAAAGGGTTATTACAGTAAGAAAGGCCAAGTGGAAGCCATTAGAACTTTCCTCAAAGAAATATTAGACCAAAAGCAGTATTACATTGCTGGAGAACCTGCAGAGATTAATGTCACCATAAAGACTTGAAGAATGGAGGGGGATGATTTCCACCACAATCTCATTCAACTTACCTATCTGTCTTGTGCAAAAAAAAAAAAAAAAAGGATCTTAAGAGAGTGACAGTGAATTGATATAAACTTAACCAGTGGTGGCTCTGATTGTAACTGCTAATCCAGATGTGGTTTCACTGCTTGAACACATTAGTACATTTCCTGGAAGACAGCACATAGCTATTGCTTTAATCAATGTCTTTTTCTTGATACCTGTCAGAAGCAGTGTACCTTTAGCTATCAAGGTCAAGAATACAAGGGGGCTTCAAAAAGTTCTTGAATGAGATCAGGTCCCTTAAGGGTAGCATTGGTGAAGAAATTAGATGGTGCCCCACTAATCAGACAGAACAGCATCTGGGATCTTAAAGGCTTGTTTCCAAACAAGCAGCCATCTAAGTGAGATGTCAACTAATCCACATGGAAGAAGCACACCAACATCTGTTATCCATGGATTGTAAATTATATAATCCAAATCGGAAGAAGGGAATAGTATCAAAGCTTAGCAGGCGAGATTCTGGTTTTCAGAAGGGAATGGATGAGAGCGGAAGGCCAAAATACATTTGCAGCAGCTACTCAGCGAATAAGTCTCCAGTGATTTTCCGATGAAACTGAGGAATGGGAAGAACCTGGTTACCAGATGAGAGTACTGAAGATGACTATAGGAAATTAAAATGATAACTCTGACTTGAATAGCTAAAATCTCGAACAGTTAAAACTATGGGGGTTTATTTCTGTTGTATTTTGTCATCGTGGTTAGCCGTCTCGATTCTTTGTTATGTTTTTGCTTAACGCCTGGCCTGCAGTTCTAGTTCATAAACCTGCAGACATCTGTTCCTCTGCTACCCCATGAACCAGCAGAGGTCTCCAAGTTGCCACTGGACCCACGGATATGGGACGTGCTAACCCCCCCATGTGTGTGAGTCACGAAGTACAATTTTCTCAATATATTTACATACATGTTTTACTGGTTTTGCTTGTCTACAGAAACCCCGAGGCTGTTCCTGTAAGATGACATGTGAACGGAGTTCTGAGTAAAATGAGAGTCCAGAGACTATCCCAGTATTTCCCAAAGGGGGCGGTACTGCCCGTTGGGTAGCAGTGAAACAGTCCAGTGACGATGTCTGGGCCTCAAAGCATCCAGGGGCGCTACACAAGCAGACACCCAAACCGTATCCTGAATTAGGGGCAATAGTACAAAAGATTTTAGTGGTCAGGTGGACAATGAGTAATTTTTTTTTCCTGTAAAAAGGGGTGGTAGGCCAAGTAAGTTTAGGAATCTAGGGGCTATGTGAACACCAGGTAGCAAGAAGAGAGATTACAAAGACCTTGCAGCTGGTCAGGGCCTCGGGTGACTAGGTAGCAGCAGGCAGCCACCATAGCTGAAGGTGTGTGCTCCTGAGGAAACATAGACAGGAAGTCAGGGCAGGAGTGGACACTAAATCTAAGAGAGCCTTAAAGGACACCGTGACAAGGTTGACTTTTACTTTGAAGAAGATGGGAAGGTGTGAGGCGCGGCGAGCTGAGATCTCAGAGGTATTGCAGAGCCTGTGCTAAGAAGAAATCAAGGCCGGTATGCAAGGCAGAACCAGGAAGGCCAGAGAGAGGGCATAAAGTGAGGGGGTGTGGACCAGAGTGAGATCAGTGGGGTACGAGTGCTTGGAGTCTATATCCATTCTGAAAGCTGAGCTGCGAATTAGGTGTAGACCCAGGCAGGGGGGACGAACAGTGGCTGAGCCATGAGAGGAGCATGGAAGGGAGAGAAGCAGGGTTGTGAGCACAGAGTCTTTGAAGGGCATTTAAAGAGCAGAGAGGAGGGCTGAGGGCTAGGCCAGAGGGCCAGGCTTCTTTACAATGGGCTTACATACTTATGGCAAGGAGGGCTCCCAGTGAGTGGGGGAATAAAAAAGAGCAAGGCAGGATGGAAAGAAGAGGAGAAAGGGGACTTAAGAGGAGTAGGGGAGGGGCAGGAGGAAGTAAAGGAACAGTAGAACAGTGACAGGCATGGTGCCTGGCACTCGGTAGAGCAAAACCTTTTACAGGGCCGAGACTATTTTCCCACAACCACGAACAGGGAAGTGTAAGTGTGTGGGTGCCTATTTATGGCTGTCTGGTGATCAGGAAATGTTACCGGTATTTAGCACCTGTCAGGAAGGATTCTCAAGTACAACACATGTGATATTCCACCAGTGAGCAACATGCTTCCCCCAATGCTAATCTGTTTTCTACTTGAGGTATACGATGGGGTACCCCCAAAACCTGGAATTTTGTTTCAAAGCTTTGTATTTAAATTTTTTTACAAAACAACCTTATCACCTTCAAAGTACTCTCCATTACACCTAATACATTTGTCAATTCTGCGCTTCCATTCTTGGAAACATTGTTTTTTTTCAAATTCAGCTGTTTGGACGGCTGACAGCACCTCTCTCATTTTTTTGCTTCATCTCTTCTATATCATCAACTAGCTGTCCTTTCATGTTCCTCTGCATTGGTGGAAACACAAAGAAGTTGCATGGAGTGAAGTCAGGTAAGGTGCATGGGACAAGAGAGGCATGCTGTTTCTTGTCAAAAATTGGCACACTGAGATGGCATGTGAGCAGTTGCATTGTCATGATGGTAAAACCAGTCCCCCATCTGCCACAAATCAGGTCTTTTTTGTTGCACATTGTTACACAATATTTTCAAAACCTCTAAATAGAAAGTTTGATTAACAGTCTGACCTAGTGGAAGGAACTCTAAATGCACTATATTATGGACATCAAAAAAATCAAATGAGCATAATCTTGATCTTTAATTTCACTTGACGAGTTTTTCTTGGGCAAGGTGATGATGGTGTCTTCCCCTGGCTTGACTGAAGTTTGCTTGTCACCAGTAATGACCTTGAGAAAAGTCTGGATCACTTCAGAGTTGTTCTTTCCAAGAATGACTTGTTTCCAGTTGACACTCCTTCTTGGTGGCCTGTCACAAATCTTCTGTTAAACTTCACTGAACTAAGCTCCAAGATAGTCCAGATAACTTCCCCATCTTTTTAATGGTCCATCATTGGTCTTCAAGCAAAAGTGGATGAATTTTTTGGACATTTTTGTCTGTTTGGAAAGTTGATGGACATCCAGAATAAGGTTTGTTATCGATCGACATTTTACCTTTTTGGAAATAAGAAAACTACTGGTACACTTGAGTTTTTTTCAGAGTGCTATCCTTGTAAGTTGTATTCAACATCACAACAGTTTCTGTGACATTTTTCTGGAGCAGAAAGCAAACTTTCACAGCCACACGCAGTTCTCTTAAATGAGCCATCACAAAAAAACAAGGTGTGAGCAAAACTGCTTTTATGAAAAAATTCACTGTGACCAGAGAACCTTCCCAGGCGACGCCGCTGGGTGCACTAACTCAGAACAAGTTGCTCGATGCTCAGCTAGTAGGAACAATGCATCCTATGAAAGCTCCACAGAGTGGAGTTTTCCTGTTTTTCTTTTTTACTCACTCATATATGTTAGGTCATGATTAAGGGGCTGCTCAGATACCTTATCTGTGCAGTATAGTCTCCCCTAACACCCTGACTCTACAGTCCAGGAAAATGTGTTTTCTTCAAAGCCCTTGGCCAACTACAATCTTATTAATAGCTCTCATCAGCTCTAGAATTTAAGTTCCATGAGGGCTTATTTATCTCAGGTCTACCTAGAAAAATGCTTTCCTACACAGTAGGTGCTCAGTAGGCAATGTGCTGAATGAAGGATGCATGAATAAATCCATAACCTTCCTGAGGTTATGTGGCCATCTCAAAAAAGAAACCTTAAAATGATACCCAAAAGAAAATAAGTCAATAAACAAGCTAGTTATATATATATAATAGAATCTTTTATTGACTGCTATCAATTATGAATCCTGTGGCAAATTACTTTATGTTCAAGAATAAGGTGTTGACAGAGGCTCAGTCTGAGGGGTAACTAATGAACATGGCCTCTCGGAGTCTGTGACCAGACAGTCTCTTACTACACCAGCTGTGTGAATACCCAGGAGGTAGAAGTGTGCAGATATAAGATGTTTGTGAGGAAATGACAAGAACTTATCACTCACCTGGTCCTTCTGCTCATCTACTTTTTCTTGTAGAAGCATTTCCATATTCTTTAAGATCATTTCCACTTTATCCACTTGCTTTTCTGTGGTATTAAGTTGTTTTTCATGTATTTCCTGACAAAAGGAGGTTACCAATCAAAAAATTATGTTTTAAAAGAACTAACTTCAAGACATTTAAAATGGTATTTGGGCGAAATGTACACATCTACAAGTTACTAGCTACGAGCCTCTGTCTGAACATGGGATGCTAACAAGCTCTGTCAGGAGTATAGGTGTGGCGCAGGGCGTAGTGTTTTGCATAGGAATCCAACAGTGGCAGTTTCTTACATAGGCTTACAAAAAAACAAAAACAATGCCATCAAGCCAATTTGACTCACAGAGTCCCTCTATAGAGTTTCTGACAGGATTTCTTTATGGGAATAGATAGGCTTATCTTTTTCCCTCGGATCATCTGGTGGATTTGAACTGTCAATCTCGCTGTCAGCAGTCCAATACTTATCTGGTAATGTAACCACTATTCCAAAGGCCTGTCATATGTTTTAGCAGTTGTGTTCCTAGGTATTTACTCAAATGAGTTGAAAATCTGTATCCACATAAAAGCTTGCATACAAATATTTATCGTAATTTTATTCATTATTGCCCCAAACTGGAAGTAATCAAGAGGTCCTTCAACAGGTCAATGGCTAAACAAACGAGCATATCTGTATCATGGAAATATTATCTAGCAAAAAAAATAAATGAGCCATGAAGCCATGAAAAAAATATGGAGGAAACTTAAGTACTTATTAAGTACAAGAAACCAGTCTGAAAAAGCTACATAATGCATGATTCCAATTATAAAGCAAAATTAAAGAGACAGAAACAAGGTCAGCGACTAGCAGGAGTTCAAGGAACAATAGAGGAACAAACAGGTGGAGCAGAGAATTTTAAGGGCAGTGAAATTATTCTGCATGAAACTTTAATCTTGGGTACAGGGCATGCCTACGGGCAACCCTAAGCGTCATCCTGAATGGGAACAAGAGACAGCAGTTAATAACGAAAACTGATGCTGTGGAGTTAGTTCTAACTCACGGCAACACATGTATTTGTCAGAGTCGAAGTGCTCCATGGGGCTTTCTTGGTCATGATCTGACTCTGTAATTCTAACATCCCAGAAAACCTGATCTGATCTGTAACCACATGGAGTTTCTTTCTATCTCGTTATTTATTTTTCAATATGAAAACCGTTTGCAGTAGTGGTCTCATACAATATCTGTCTCTTGTGATTGACTAATTTCACTCAGCATCATGTTCTCCCGAATAATCCATATTATTGTTTTGCATCACATCTTTTAAAACAGTTGTATTAGCACTTCACCCACGTCATACAATTCAATCAGATCAAGAAAAGTTGTCCAATTGTTACAATATTTAATTCAAAACCTTTTTCTTCTTCCTTGTACTCATTGTAATTCATGTACTTATTTTTTTCTAACTGTGGCACAAATATACAGAAATATTTTCCAATTGCACAACTTCTAGTTGTATAATTCAGAGCGAGAAGAGGCTCAATAATATTCTTCATGTTGTACAACTATCATTGTTTTCCTTTTTCAAACTATCGACCACAGTGACAGACTCTCAATGCTCCCAAAGCAACAGATCTTTCCCCTTCACCCATGGTAACTGTTGGTCAAGTTTGGTTTCTTTTTTTACAGTATTTTAAAAAAATCATTTTATTAGGGGCTCATACAACTTAAAAAAATTTATTATTATTTTTTAAACAATTTATTAGGGGCTCATACAACTCTTATCACAATCCATACATATACATACATCAATTGTATAAAGCACATCCATACATTCTTTGCCCTAATCACTCTCAAAGCATTTGCTCTCCACTTAACCCCTCTGCATCAGGTCCTCCCAAGAGCAACCTCACTGGACACCCCTCCCCCCACAATGTCAGCCCTCCCTCTTCTCCCCTCAACAGGCATGCACCTATGTTCCCCCAAATTTGACCATTGCCTTTCTTCTTTCCTGTGCTGCCCCTCGCATCAGTAAGCCCCATTCCTCTGACAGGGCTGATTCCCTCTCTGGGAGACCTCACCCCAAATCCACATGGCTACCTCTCAGGGACCAGCATCAACCCCACCCCATCCATCTGATTCCAGCTCTCATGAGGTGACCTTCGGCCAAGTGACCTACATGATACTTACTTTGAGCAGATGATGTGTGGCTCTTTAGCGGCCTGCCTGGTCCCCAGCCAGACGACTGGATGGCCTGCACACTTGAACTTGTGCCCGTTCTGCTGCATGTTCCTATTATCGTGGACTCACACAGTGTTTATCCTTCTGTGCTTGACTAGCTTCACTCAGCATAATATCTTCCAGATGCCTCTACAACTTGAGGTGTTTCATTGCTGTTTTTAGGGATGTATTCCATTGTATGTATGTACCAGAGTTTTTATCCACTCTTGTACTGATGGTAATGTAGGCTGTTTCCAGCTTCTTCCTGCCCACCCACCAGCTTTTTGCTACTATGAACTCTGCTGTGATGACCATAGGGGAGGGAAACATCTGTCCGTGATCTGCTTCTTATTTCTTTGGGGTACATACCAGCAATGGTATTGCTGGATCATATGGTAGTTCAGCTGCCATCTGTTTTAGGTATCGCCATACTGCCTTCCAGAGTGCCTGTACATATTTACCAGTCCACCAACAGGGGATAAGAGTTCCTATCTCACCACACACTCTCCAACATTTGTTGTTCTGTTTCTTTTGAAAAATCATTTTATTGGGGACTTGTACAACTTATTGTAATCCTTCCATTGTGTCAAGCACATTTGTTCATTTGTTGCCATCATCATTTTCAAAATATTTTCTTTCTACTTGAGCCCTTGGCATCAGCTCCTCATTCCTCCCCCTACCTCCGCCCTATCCTCCCTTTCACATTCTGGTTTTTTTTTAATTGGGCTAGTTATGGGCATTAGGTGGGATCTTATGGTCATTTTGACTCGCATTTCCTGGGTGACTAGTGACAGGGAGCATGTATCAGTATACCAGTATCAGACTGTTTTGACAACTGTGGCTGTATAAGTAGGTTTTGGGGTCAAGTAATGTGAGATCACCTGCTTTGTTCTTTTTCTTGGGGAGTTCTTTGCTTATCCTGGGTTTCTTCCCTTTTTATATGGAGTTAATAATCAGTGTTTCCATTTCTTTGAAGAATGATGTTAGAATTTGGATCGGCAATGCATTTTATTTGTAGATTGTTTTAGATAGTATCAACATTCTCACAATACTGAGTCTTCTGATCCACAAACACGGAATATGCTTCCATTTGTGTAGATCCCGGTTGGCTTCTTATAGTAATGTTCTATAGTTTTCTTCGTACAAGTCTTGGTTTTTGGTTAAGTTTATTCCCAGGTATTTCAGCTTTTGCAAAGGATACTGATTCCTTGGTATCTTTTTCTGTACCCACATCCCTGGTATAGAAGAAGTCAATTGTTACTCTTGTATACTGCTACTCTACTAAACTCCTCTATGACTTCCAGCTAGTCTCTTGTGGACCCTTTAGGATTCTCAATATATAAAATCATATTATTTGCAAACAGTGAAGTTTCACTTCTTATAATGAGATTCTTGAGGCTCTTGCTATCTATATTTTCAACTTGTCTTTTCAGAAAGGTTGTAGGAATTTACTCTCTTTTTAAGATTTAATTCCTTTATGCTACTCTTCTAAATAAAGCAGATTTATAAAAAACTATGATATTCCATGTTCTTTTCCCCCAGGCTTCCTGGCTATGTGTGGGGCAGTGTATGTCTCCATATCTTTAAGTTGTTGCTCTCATATTCCCACTCTGCACTGCCCACTCACCTGCTCTTTCACCTGGTGACCAGCCCGATCCATCTTCAGTGTCAGCAACTGAACGGGTACTTGGTTTTTCTCATTTTGAGCCTTGTGGACAAAGGCCTCCTCACCCAGGTGAAGGATCCTATGGTTGAGCTGAGATAACTGATCCTTGTATTTCTGACTCTAGAGCAAAAAAGGGTAAAACAATGATTGAAAACAAAAACGAAGCCCCAGCAGATCCTTTCAGTGGTTAATGAGGGGTAATTTTGTCTCACTGTGGGACGTGGCAACATCTGGAGGCATTTTTCATTGTCATAATTGGGGTAGGTAGGGGTGGCTACTGACATGTAGAAATGCTACTAAATATCCTACAGTGTATAGGACAGCCCCTATACAGACTTATCCAGTCTCACACAGCAATGATGCTGAAGTTGAGAACTCTGCTTTATTCCTGAGAAGAAGTGAGAATACATCTAGACCATTAAGAACATTCAAACCACTGTTCTGAAGGCCTCCCACTTTTATCTAAGTTATTTAAAACATCGTGTTAAGGGGGGGGGGGAGGAAGAAACTTAAAGCATATGAATCTCTTCAAAAGGACCTCTGACCTGTCCCTGATATCCAAATCTATCTGGCAGTAAGTTGTTGATATTCTCAGTACCACTGGGCCAGGAAATTAGAGTGTCTGACAGATGTCCTCTTGGTGTATACACAAATGGCCGTGTGTTCCAACAGTTGCTAGAAAATTTCTCAGTTTTTCACCATAGAGATTTCAGTTACTGTCAACCACTGGTCAGGAGCATCTTTCAATAAATTGCAATTTAAAAGAATCAAATTACATTTTTGTTGGATTGCCTTTCTTTTTTTCTCACAACAATTAGTTTTCAGGGGAGAGATCAACCACAGTTCCAAGGTATTCCCACGTTGGTGTGAATACCTATGGTTCAGCAATGAGCAGAATCATATCATTTTTATCTTGTAGGTTTAATACGCACACACAAGGGTAAGTATAAAAGCATTGTATAATAGAAACTTGTTAAAAATGATTATGGAAACATATGTATGAATGTGCTTGACACAATGAATGTATGTATGGAATGTGATAAGTTGTATGAGCCCCCAATAAAAGGATTAAAAAAAGAAACCTTAATTAAACAAAACTATCAAAATATGAAGCTACTGTTTCATGTCATATCTTTATCTATGCCTATATGCTTCTGAAGTGTTTTCATCTTTCTATTCATTTCCCAAAGAATTCTCACTCTTCAATTTATGTCATGTCAAATGGGAGTTTTGTCATGTTCAAGGGATGCAAATCATGTTCGTTTTAAATGTCCTCTGAGCTTGGGAACACAGAGCAGTGTGGAAGGCAGATAAGGCTGCGTCAGGTGGATGGGTCGTTCCCAATGAGGAGCTCGTCAGACAGTCCTTGCTACCCTCCAGGAGGAGCAGGTATGGCGCCGTAACAGAACACACGCCGTGGTACATTTTCCTGTCCTTCTTCCTCCTCCCCAGAGCAGCTTTCCATTCTCTTCAGATGTCTTCCTGAGAAGTCTCTGTGATCATCCTTGAGAAAATATAAAGAGGATTCCTTTGAAACCCAGAAAGAGAGTCTCCAAAGCCTTCTGAGGTGACTTGCCTTGAATTCATCTTTGAGGTCTTCCCGACCTTCATTAAAACGCTAAAAAGTATTGTGTTATGTGGAGCGGCAGCATTCCTGTAAACTTGTGGGAAAACTTAATTAATTTGGGAATATTCACTTGAGTTTTGTTAAAAATGTGATAGCCCTGATGTAAATGAAAATTGATTTTTTTAAATTTATGTTTTTCCCAGATCATTTTATTAGGGCATAATCCAGACATCATACCAATAGCTCTATCAGATCAAGCAGCGTTGTGCAATTACTGCATATAATCAATTTCTTCCTTTTCATACTACGTGATGTCAGCTCCCCATTACCTCTTTCCTCCCCATCAATACACCCCAAGAACTCTTACTCCAGTTATTACCTCTACAGATTCACCCAATCTGGGTTTGATAAACCCCCAAACACAGAAAGATACATAACAGAGAATCAAGAAAGGTACCAAAATAACAAAATACAGCAGAGATAAGACCTAATCTAGAAAACAACAGCAAAACCCAGAAAATATTAAAAACTAGATAAAAGTCAAAGTGTATCTAAAGGGAGCTCAAATAACAAGATTTTAACCATTCAAGCCCTATTTATCATTTTAATTTACTATAATCGTCTTTCCAATACCAGCTGCCTGATAACCAGGTTATTCCTATCTCTCAGTGATAGTCAGAGGGGGGCCACTGGAGGCTTATTCCCTGTGGAGAACCTGAACATGTATTTTGGGCTCCCACTGTCAGCCATAGCTTTGTGAACACCAGAATGTCACAAATTTCAGCTCTGACAGCACTCCCTTCTTCAGATCTGGTTTATATAACTGATAATCCTTGGATCATCGATGACCGTGTGCTTCTTCCAGGTGAGTTTACTGACATCTCACTTAGATGGGTGCTTATTTGAAACAAGCTCCAATTATTTCCAACAGGGTTTTGTGGAGACCTTGGGTTTTTCTCTCTATATAAAATCATACCATCTGCAAATAACTAGAGCTTAATTTCTCTTTGCCCAATTGCACTCCCTTAATCTCTTGTTGCCTTTTGATTCTGGCTAGGATCTAGCACAATGCTGAATAAAAGTGGGGATAATGGGCATCTTTGTCTGGTTCCCATTTTCAATTGCAATGATTTCAGCTTTTCTCCATCCAGTATGATACTGGCTGTTGGATATTAAGATATGGACTTTAGTATATTGAAGAATTTCCTTATATTTAATTATTGTTTTTATTAGGAATGGGTGTTGGATATTGTCAAATGCTTTTTCTACATCCATCAATATGATCATCTGGTTCTTCTATATTTTGTTTATATGGTGGTATGAATCCCATTTGGGCATGAAGTATTATTATTATTTTGATATGTTGTTGAATTCTACTGGCCAGGATTTTGTTGAGAATCTATGTTCATGAGAGATATTGGCTTGTAGTTTTCTATTTGTGTGAGGTCTTCCTTTCATTGTCATTGGTTTAGTAAATTTTTCTCCATCTTTTGACTCTCAGTCTGTTTTTGTCTGTGAGTTTGAGGTGTGTTTCTTGAAGGCAGCAGATTGATGGATCTTGTTTCCTAATCCAGTCTGCTACTCTGTCTTTTGACTGGGGTAGTTAGCCCATTGATTTTCATTGGTATTAATTCCAAATGCAGGTGAGTTACTATCATATTGTATTATCTGTGTTTGGGAGGGAGGAATCTATTCATGTCCTTGTTTCCCGTCTAGATCTACTGTTTTGGGTGTTGTTTTAGTGTGTTGACTTCTGGAAAGAAGCACGGACTGTGGCGATCTCATAATGTTTTTGTGCTGTTGATTTTCTGACCATAGAGATATGGTTAGTGTTTTCGGCAATGCTGGTTTTGTTTTTATGAATTCTCTAACTATTTCCTTGTTTGGGAATACCTTTATTTCTTCTTTATATGTGATATATCGCTTTGCTGGATACAGGATTTTGGTTGGCAGGTTTTTACTTTGAAAGTTTGATCTATGTTGCTCCATTTTCTTATTTCCTGCATATTTTCTGCTGAGAGCTCTGAGCTTATTCCAATCTGATTACCTCTGAAGGTGACTTTTTCCCTCTCTAGCTGCTCTCAAGATTCTCTCCTTTTCCTTGAAGTTGAATATTTTGACTATCATATGTCCTGATGCCCTCCTATACATGTCCCCTACCCCCACCCCCCGGGTCTAACCTCCTTGGAGTTCTCTCTGTCTCCTGAATGGATATTATCTCCTCCTTTATAGTACTGGGGAAAATTTCCTCCACAAATTCTCTTACTAATTTATATGTAGATTTGTTTGTTTCTTCCCGTTCCAGTATTCCAAACAAGACATTCATTACTTCTGTTCATGGTTTCTCACATCATCCTCAGGTTTACTTCAGATTATTTTACTTTTTTGTTTGTTTCTCTCATTTGCTGAAGTCTGCATGGTTGTCTTCAAGTTCATAGATTCAATTTTCATTTTCTTCCATTCTATTGTTCAGTTCTTTTTTGGGGGTAATTATTTTATTGGGGGCTCATACTACTTTTATCACAATCCATTCATACATCCATTGTGTCAGCACATTTGTACATTTGTTGCCCTCATCATTCTCAAAACATTGCTTTCTACTTGAGTCCTTGGTATGAGCTCATTTTTTACCCTCCCTCCCTGCCCCCCTTTCTCATGAACACTTAATAATTTATAAATTATTATTAGTCATGTCTTACACTGTTCAACGTCTCTCTTCACCCACTTTTCAGTTGTACATCCCCCAGGGAGGGGGTTATATGTAGATCATTGTAATTGGTTCTCTCTTTCTACCCCCACCTTCCCTCCACCCTCCCAGTATTGCCACTCCCACCACTGGTCCTGAAGGGTTCATCTATCCTGGATTCCCTGTGTTTTCAGTTCCTATCTGTACCAGTGTACATCCTCCGGTCTAGCCAGATTTGTAAGATAGAATTGGGATCATGATAGTGGTGGGGAGGAAACATTTAAGAAATAGAGGAAAGTTGTATGTTCATCATTGCTACACTGCACCCTGACTGGCCCATCTCCTCCCCGTGACCCTTCTGTAAGGGGGTGTCCAGTTGCCTACAGATGGGCTTTGGGTCCCCAATCTGCACTCCCCTCATTCACAATGATATTATTTTTTGTTCTTTGATGCCTGATACCTGATCCCTTTGACACTTCATGATCACACAGGCTGGTGTGCTTCTTCCATGTGGGCTTTGGTTGGCCTAGAAGGCCACTTGTTTACCTTCAAACCTTTAAGACTCTAGATGCTATATCTTTTGATAGCCGACACCATTGACTTTCTTCACCACATTTGCCTTCAGTGATTGTGTCTGGAAGGTGAGCATCATGGAATGCCAGTTTAATAGAACAAGTGTTCTTACATTGAGAGAGTACTTGAGTAGGGGCCAAATGTCCATCTGCTACTTTAATACTAAACCTATAAATATATGCATAGTTCTATTCCTCCATCATCATATATAAATATATTTACATATGTACATGCCTATATTTAGAGCTCTATAAATGCTATGTGCCTTGCAGTTCTTTCCTCTATTTCCTTTTACTTTGCTCTTCTTCATGTTCAGCCTTCATTAGGGTTTCAGTAATTCCTCTCGGTTACATTACCCATGATCAAGCCCTACCAGGCCTCTTACACGCTCCTCACCACTGATTTTGGATCACTTGTTGTTCTCTTGTCCCTTGGTTTGTTAACCACTTCTTTTCCCCCAACCTTCCCCTCTCTCATGTCCCCCCGGAACTGTCAGTCCCATTGTTTTCTCCTCCAGATTGTTTATCCCACCTATTTTATCTAGATAGACCTGCAGAGATAATAATATACACAAAAACAAGACAGAACAAAACAAAGCAACAAAAGAAAACAAAACAACACCACCAAAAAACAAATGACACAAAAAAGAAAAGCCTGTCAATAGTTCAAGGTCTGTTTGTTGACATTTGCGAGTGTTTGCTGATTGAGCCTGATGGGGTGCCATGCTCTGAACCCAAAGTCTATTTTTGATAATGCCTCGGGACTTCCTTGCTCTGCTCCCCTTGCTGTTCTGTTGCATGCCCTTCATGTTTTGCCTCAGTGTGGTGGGGTCAGATCGGTCTAATTCCCACACTGTGTCTCCAGTGTTGTCCCCTATAGGGCTATGGGTCAGTGGGGGATGTCCTGTCTCATAGTGGGACCAGCCATATGGTCCTCTCTGTGCATTGGCTGTTCTTAGTGGGGATATTGTCCTTAAGGCTTGGTGGGCCAGGATGTGCTCCAGTCTCTCTTCCTCCCCCTTCATTTGCTTCGATTTGCTCTGATCAGACATGTCCCTCTCTCGGAGCTGTAGCTTCAATGCTATCCTCTGAAGTACTTTCTTCTGGGGGCAAGGGCTGCTGTCCATGTAGTTGGGATTGGGGCCAACCCCTCAGACCTCTCTACTGGTTCCTTGCTTCATGCCAGTATGTTGCATTCACATCTTGGAGCATGGGGTAGAAGTCTGGTCCTTCTTTCCCGGCGACGATATGAACAAGACCCTCCCCTTGGATGGGTTAGTTCCCTGTTCCCCAGCTACCCATTTATTTCATTTTCATCCCCCACCCCCCAACCTTTTTAATTGTCTACCATATGTATCCCTGGATTTGGTCTGGCCCCTGCCATACTACCTGGACCTCACCCCAGGAATGTTTGTATACAGTAGCTTTTTCCTTATGTCTCTTTTGCATTTTTTTTAAGTTTACCTCAGCGGACTCATGTTGTATTTGTGTTTTGTGCTTGGCTTACTTTGTTTAGCATCATTTTCTCCAGTTTTTCCCATGTGGCAAGGTGCTTCATGCATTCATCACTGCTTTTTAGTGATGTGTAGTACTCCAGTGTATGTATGTACCATAGTTTTTATTTAAATCATTTTATTAGAGGCTCATACAACTCTTAGCACAATCCATACATACATCAATTATGTAAAGCACATCTGTACCATAGGTTTTTAATCCATTCATCTGTTGATGGAAATTTGGGTTGTTTCCAACTCCTTGCAATTGTAAACTGTGCTGCAATGAACACCGGTATTGCTCAGTTCTCATACAATGTTTTTTAATTCTGTTATCTCATTGTTTTGTTTCTCGGTTTCTTTGGGGTGTGAGGTTTTTAGTATCACACTTTCTTCCTTTTTTCAGAATTGATCCCCAAATCTCTTGTATGGTCACAAACATCATTCACCTGTATTCTCTTTCTGGTAATTTAAGGTCTTCACTTTCTGTGTATTCCAATGAAGTTGCGTAATCTTCAGTTGTTGACTTTTGTTTATCTTGATTTTTTGTGGTTACTACTGCTGACTGTTGTTTGCATGGCATAGTGATCCAACTGTAGATGGTATGTAAGGTTCTGGATTGTGTGTGAGTAGGTGGAGGAGGGAGGGACAGGACTTGCTCTTTGGGTTAGTGGAGAAAGTTCAGATAGGGGCTGGAAATGTATTCTGTTGAGATGAGGAAGAAATGATAGAGCTGACTGGGTAGAAGGAATAGGAGATAGGAATACATGAGTAGGATTTAGGTGACAGAAATAATCATAAGTGGTGTTCTGGTTATAGTGGTTTTCTGATAAATTAAAAAAGGGGATTTTAAGGGGCCTGCTAGTACTTGTTAGTTTATGTGAAAGTGTGTCTCACTGTTAAGATTCTGGCTGAGACTGGCTGAATTCCCAAGGAGGTTCTAACTGGTGGCAGTTTCTAACATTTTATATTTTCTTTTGGCTGAGGTTTTTCTCTGTTTTGCTTTGTCATTGTTTGTGCTTTGTGTGATTTTCTGTGTATGAAATCCAGGCTATGTAAATCTCTAGAGACAGTAACTGGAGTGATAGTTGGCTAGGGGCATGGCAGGGAGGATGCGGGAAGTGGGAAGCTAACAATGAGTGGAAGAAGGAAGAGTTCTGACATTGATGGTGCTGATGACTGCACAACTCTTACTCTTGTACTTCTGCCAAAGAAGCCTCATCTCAATCTAATTATTATCAATGACTAGACAAACCCAAACTTCAAGACACAGAACAAAACAATTGCATGTAATATTCAAAAGTGCCATGGTCTCCAAAATAAAGAATAGACCGAGAGAAAGAGACAAGAAGACATGATATAAATGCCACATGTGATTCTAAGAATTATCAGGATGGCTGGCAGCACCAAAATGGGGTGTCCCTGACGGCAGTAATGTATCCACACGAACTTTCTGATTTTTGACAAGGGAGGTAGTTACTGCATTCTGAAATCGTTGAGGAACAAAGTCCTCTATAATATTCGAAAATAGTTTTTAAAGAAAGAAAGAAAGAGAGAAAGAAAAGTTCATTAGCTTCACATCAGGTGGTAATACTAAACCTGACTGTTGATCATTTCCATTTCAAGGCAGGCCTGATATTTCTCTTTCTTTAAAATATCAATTTCTTTCCTGTTGAAAAAGCAAAATTAACAATATCATTGCCAATTAATGAGTTTTCTTCTTCTAGTAACAGTCCACCATGGCTTGGACAAAAAGGCCCACCCCTACCTCCCCTCATATTCTACGGCCCAGATCCCTCTACACTACTGCTACTGCTATGATTGATAATAGTGGTGATGGTTCAATCTTGATCCCAAGCTCCTAAAGCCAGAAGAATTTAGGAAAGTTTACCCTTAGGACTTCAAACCGATTCATTCCAGTTCCAACCCCTGTTGATAATTTGAATTTTTGACCTAAATATACTGAATCACAATCAATATTTTAGCAAAGTTCTCAGGCGATTCTTTAATTTTTAAAAAAGTTCTATTGATACATAATTCACATATATACAATTCAATAGTTCAATCATATCAAGATTGTATAATCATCACCACAATCAGTTTTGGAACATTTTCTTCATTCTTGTACTCGTCGTTATTAGCTTCCCATTTCCTTCTAACAAACTGTGTGAAACTCCCAAAGAACCATTAATCCAGTTAGGGTCTGTATAGATGCACCTATTCTGGACTTCATCTATAGGAAAACATACTTTAAAAAAAACAGAAACAACTAACAATAACAAAGTAAAACAGACAAGAACCTTTAGAAAAGAAAGCAGAAAGTATTAAAAACTGGAACAAATTAAAAATGGAACTTAAGAGAGATCAAAAGACAAGGTGCCAAATTTTAAACTAACTGCATCTCCAATAATCCCCTTTCCAATGCATTTTACATGAGAACAAGGCTGGTCCCATCCTTGGTCTAGGGTCAGATGGGATTCGTCAGGTGACTCTTTTTGAGGCGGAAATGAAAATTTTCAGCAGGGAGGGTGAAACCAAAGCCAGGTGTCACCTTGGTTTGTGCTGGTAACTGCCAAGGTCAATGGTATAGCCTCCCACACCCCTTAACGATTCAGTCTTAGAAACCCTCTACAGACTCAATGAGAGTGGGTTTAGTTTTCGCTTGCAAGATTTTGCCATATTGTACAAAAGGAGCATTCTCCGTGGCAATCCTTAGTCAAGCAAATTACTACGGATTTAGCAAAGTATGGAACTAGCCACCCAGCAACACAAACACCAACCATCTTACCCTCACTGCGATCTGCTGGGAATGGAGTCTGGTAGTAAACTTAGGAGAAAATGGTTTCAAGGGAAGACCTCCTGGATTTCAGAACTGTAATGATGCAAATCCCCGCTGGTCCCTTCCCCTGCCATCCATATTCTGACCGTCATGGCTACTCCATCAACTATGCTCCATGCTCGCAGCAGGTCAGAGTTGACTTTATCTTGAACTTCTTATTTGGAAGAAAAATCAAAAGGCAGACTGCCCTTGGATATGGCTACAGCAGTGAAAACTCACTGACCAGTGTTAGCACTCCACTCCCTGTCCCTTGTTCCTGCCTCAGTGTCCTAGGGCCCAGACCTACCCCTAATGCCGATATCTACATACAAATATAAACCGTGGTGAAAAGTCCACCTGAAATTATTACTGAGTCATGAACATAGATATTGTATTTGTCTAGGAAGGCCCTAGGATCATTTCACTGTACTAAACTATGTCCACCTGTCCTCACCATCAGGTGTGATGCGGAGTACTTTCATACAGGGAATAAGGTGGTATGCCACGATGGCAGAAGTAAGAAGGATGGGTGTAGCAGCTGCTCACTGTGGGGTGGGCAATGCTGCCACATACATACGTGTTCTACCTTTTACGTCTGAGACCAGGCATTCAAGTATGAGAGGGGCTGCCTGCATGTGGAGGTAGGCCAGGGCCCTTTACATATGTGTCATGTCATGGTCAGAGACCAATTAGGTTCATCCACTCTTGGCTTTCTGGAAAGTGAGGTTGATTTGAGAATACGCCCCACTTTCTATCTCAGTAACTTCTACACTCACTTTACTGAGAGGAAACCACTCATTCTGCTATGTGAAAACTGGGTCACAAGCTCAAAGGTCCTAAGTTGAACCTGGACAAGCCTTTACCTCTGTACATCATTTGTTCTTTCTGCAACTTTAAGTTCTTGCTGAATCCTTCCCAATTCATTTGTCAACGATGTGTTTTCTTCAGAAAGCCTCTGTAGCTCGGCTCTGCAAGCACAATTGACAATCAGAAGTAAGTTGGGAACCATGTGCCCATGGTTGGTATCAATGCGTAATACTGAATGTGAGACCTTGGGGCATTCCAAAAACTATTCCCTGCTAGTGAATCCCGGCAGGGATCTAAGAAACAAGAATGACCAGAGCTTAAAATATATGCACACATTTTCCTCTTTAGTGAGACTGTCACCTGCTATACTCCAAGGTCATCACTGGAAGGAAAAACTGAGGAAGAAACACATATTGATTTATGGAGCGGCCTGATGCACAGTGAATACCTCAGCAGAGAAAGGCAGGTGTCACTATCTACTCCATGACCAAGGCTACCCTGGGCCACATTATTTCCTGACAAACAATTCTTAAAGAATCTCTGCCAAGACAACACAAGTGATTTATGACAGGCAAGTATTTTTACCAACAAAAAAATCCCTAATGAGCTTTGAACCCATACTTTCTGTCCTGAACACATGTCGATATTTATCCCCCCAACTACGTCTTTGTCTGGCATCTTGTTAGATTCTAATTTTCCCAATCTAAGTAATCAAGGTACTATATAACCTTGCCATGCTTATCTTATGCATTATGTTCTAGTATCAAGCACAAGTATGTCTCATCTGACTTCATTTGATCTCATGGGGCACTAAGGGAAAAATAGAGAAAAAGAAGTCATGGGAACTTTAAAAGCAGCAAAGGGTTTAGAGTAGGGCTGTCAAATAAATGGGACATGAAATTTGAAATGGTCACTCTGGCTCTAGTATGGGAAACAGACTGATTCTAGGTGTGTACACTGTGTTAGGTGGAGGTGGAATTCTACTTTTGGCTGCTTGGAGCGCAGATACACTGAAGATTGCTCATCCTATCTGCTGAACAATTAAGAGACTATGTGAAGCCAAGTATGTAACTGCCCTCACAGAAGTAATGGAGAACACACTCAGAGCAGAAGACAATGGATGACTAGGGGCTCCGAAAACGTAGACAATTGTATGTGTCAAGAGATTCCACCAAGAGTCAAAAGAGCAGCCAAAGGCTGTGGAATTTCATATTGGACAATGACATACTGGACAAGAGACTCATCTCTAAAATTTACAGAAAATTGAGTATCTCAACAGAAAGAGATAGGCAATCTAATTTAAAAAATGGTCAAAGGATGTGAACAGATCCTTCACCAAAGAAGACATTCAGGGGGGCAAAAATATATGAAGAAATGCTCTTAATCATTAGCCATTAGAGAAATACACATCAAAATGAGATACGACCTCACCCCCCAAATTAACTGGAAGGTTAAAAAAACAACAACAGATAACAACAAATGATGGTGAGGGTGTGGAAAGACTGTCACTTTCATACACTGCCGGAGGAACTGGGAAATGGTGCAGCCACTGTGGCAGGCAGTATGGTGCACCCTGAGAAAGTTGGGAAGAGAAATACCATGACACATCAATCCCTCTACTTGGTATGTGTCTTCGAGAAATAAAAACTATGACACAAATAAATAGATACAGACCCATGTTCATCATAGCATTATTCACAATAGCAAAAAACAGGAACAATCTAAATGCCCTGCAGTGGAAGAATGGATGAACAAACTTGGGTGCAATAAACACACAATGAAATGCTATGCAACGTCGAAGAATAACGATGCACCTGCAAAGCCCTCACAGAGGGATGGACACGGAGGACAGTACGCCGAGTGGAATTAGTCAAAAACAAAAAGGACAGATATCGTATGAGACCACCACTATAAAAATCAACAGTAAGTTTTCTTATGGAAATAAAAACATTCTTTGATGGTTGCAGAGGATGGAAAGGAGGGGGGGGAGGTGCGGCTAGAACACAGGCAAGTGATAGCCTGGGCGGAGGGGAATGCAACACACAGGAGAAACGATGGAGGCAGGCAGGCGAGTACACCGGTAGTTTGCAAGAGTGAGAAACTACAGACGCAAACACTGTTAGATTCAAAGTCCTACAACAGTGGGGGATTGGGGAATCTACAAGTGAGTACTTGGACATACACACAGGCTGAACAGATAGGAGACTTTTACAAACACACATATATATATATATATATATATATATATATGTGTGTGTGTGTGTGTGTGTGTGTGTGTGTGTTTAAAAGAGAGTATTTGTATATTTACTTTTACTGCAAATATATCCATGAATGTGGTGGGGCGAACAGAGGACAAAATTATGACAACTTCTTAAATATAAGCAGATACTCTGAAGGAATAAGGTACTGGGCTTTGGGGGAGTGGTATCACAATAGTTGCAGGGGACAAAATGATCCATTAGCATATCATAGTTCACAAAGACAGTGCTCTACATTCTAATCTGGTAAGTAGCAGCGGTCTTAAAGGTCTCTGAGCAGCCGTCTAGGGTGCAAGGACTGATCTCTCCCTGTCCAGAGCAGAGCAGTGGGGTGGCAGTTAAACAGACACAGGGAAAACACTTAGTCGAAGGGACAGTGAGAACACCGGTCTCCACAATCCTGGGCCCAGAAGAACGGGGTGATACCTGGCGCCACCACCACCAGCTCTGCATAAAATCACACTAGAGAGTCCTGGAAAGAGAAGAAGAACCTGTCAATCAAAATCCTAAAAGAAACCAGGCTTACTGGTCAGACAGCGTCTGGTAGGGCCCCTAAGACCGTGCTCCCTTGGGTCTGGACTTCAACTCACTACTGTGTTAGAAAAGTCAACCGTTAAAATGAGATGGGGAGCATTCACCCAAAGACAGAAGGCTAGGAAAGGAGGAGAAAAGGACATAGAAAACAGGGAAGTCGTGGACTAAGGGAGGGCATATTAAGGGGACTGGAATGAATGAATGGCATCAAAATATGTATGAATTGCAGAGTGTTAAAGTATGATCTGCTCTGTAAACCTTAATTCACAATAAAAACTTCATTAAAAAAGAGTTGTAGTTGAGTTTTGCACAAGACACATTGTTTCTTATGTCAATAAAAAGGTAAACATTATTATATCTTAAAATCTAAAAAATTCCATTCCATACAAACATATTGCATTGACCCAGAACTTTCATAGCAGTAGAAAAATGCAGGCAAGAGAATGAAAAATAAAGTGCAAATGAAATAACTATAGCTCTAAGCAACAATATGGAAGAATCTCACAAACAACATATGGTAAGAAAGGACGGATGGTATGCTTCTTTTATATAAAGTGCAAAAACAGGCAAAATTAAGGAGTTAGAAGTCAGGATACTGGCTATGTGTGGGGAATCCAGGAGGGTTCTATTTCTTGTTTTGGGTGCTGGTAAAACGATCTGATCAATTTCTTATAAAATCATAGCAGTACACTTTTTTATTGCATATAACATTAGAATATTTTTTAAAATACACACCTAAATACACCAAAGATATGTGATCATGAATGTATCAGAGATAAAAAACATCCAGATCACTGCTGTGGTTGGCAGATTAATGACCTCCTAAAGACTGTTCTGGGAAGCCATGGTGGTGCAGTTGGTATTGTATTCATCTGCATTTCACTCTAGGTTGCTAACTGGAAAGCCAGCAGCTAAAAGACCCACCCACTCACTGCTCTAAAGGAGAACGATGGGGTTTTCTGCTTCTATCAAGATTTATAGCCTCACAAACCCTAGGGATCAGTTTTACTCTGCCCTTTGGGGTGGATATGAGTCAGAATTAACTCGATGGCAGTTGGTAAAACATTATTCATGTTCTAATTCCCGATTGTGAATATTATGTTACATGGCTAAGGGGAATTACAGTTGAAGATGAAATTAAGTCTGCTGATCAGCTGACTGTGAGATAATGAGATTATTCTGGACTATTCTAGTGGGCCTATTGTACAGACTAGGGTCCTTTTAAATGAAAGAGGCAGAAGAGGCACAGCCTTAGATTCAGTCAGCCATTGGACGCTTTGAAAAGTGGAAGAGGCCACGAGTCAAGAAATCTGAGTGGCTTCTAGAAGGTGGAAAAAGTAAGTACATGGGTTCTCCTTAGAACCCCTTGGAAGGGGCACAACCCTGATGACTCCTCGATTAGAGTACAATTTAGCACTCAGTTCTAGCTAACATGCAACTAAGCTGTCAAGAAATTAGCTAAATTTTAACCTATTTCTGACCTGTAGCGTCTAGAACTGTAAGATATTAAATCTGTGTTGTTTTAAGCCACTCAGGGACATGGGTCCATCTATGGAAAATATTGGGAAAGGCCTTCCTATATCCCAGGCTTTTGAGATAGAGCATTTGCCAGCCAAAGTCCTCAAGCGAGAAGGCCAGTTCCACCTGTGGCCTTTCAAGCAGCCTGCCCAGCTGGTGGAATTAAGAACTCCCTCTCAGCTCAGCTTTCTCTAGAAGGCATTGGCTTCTGCGGCCAACATCCGAGTGTCCCAGTCAGTTCTTGGGGCTCTCACAGAATTCACGAAGCAGTAGATCTGCGCCAAGGACACTTTCAATAAATACACACAGTGGGACTAAAGGAAGGTGCTTGGAGCTGGCAGGCAGAGACCTTCAGAGACCCCAAAGGAATGAAATGGGGTTCAGGGCAGTCTTTCGTGGGCCCCGTGAGACAAGCACAGATTTCCTGCCGACAGAGATAGTGAAAACCTGAGTCTAAGCCACAGCAGTCCTCTTGGTGAAGTTCTGGGGGTTTCTGTATGGAAAATTTCTCTTTTCGCATTCACACAGCACCTAGCAACACCACGGCCCGAGTACAGGCCAGACTGGGCTTGTAAGCTTGGGCACACCTGGGCTACGTGGTATTCTCATGGTGCCGAGTCTACCAGCCTGCTAGGAGGAAAGGGGGTTATGCAATCAAGTCATCAGGGACTGAGATGACTCAGTTCCACTTGTTTAAGAATGGATAGAGGGCAAACCTGTTATTCTCTCTCGAGTCTGCTTCTTTCTCCCTAGCCAGAAGCTTATCTTCCAGCTGTAGGAGCCTGGTTTTCATGTCATTCTTTTCTCTCTCCAGCACAGTTTCTACCTTCTGTTATCGGTACAGCATCTTCTAATTTCTGCTGTCCTGTCCTAGTGGTCCCTACCCCATGCTCACCTTCCAAGACACAGAGGCTCCTAGAGGGGCAGCTTGTGTCCAGCCATGTCCAGTAAGGGCTGCTCTGTGGCTTTGGACTCCTGCTGCTCAGATGATCTTTGCTTCTGACCAGCAAGGCTGCTAGCCAAAGGTACGGGTTTCTCCAGGAACATGGGCCTTGCCCCTCTAGGGGATAGCATAGATCACCCATGTCTCTAAAGGAGCAGGAGCCACCTCTATATCATTCACCAAGATGGGATGGCCCTGATAGTGAGCTATGCAGAGGGTCCTCTGGGCTGTGGGGCTGCTCTCGGGACCGGGCTCTGGACAGGATCTGCAGTGAGATGCCTCCCTGGCATACGCAGGAACTCAGCCTCTCCACGTTCTGACCCTGCTGGTCCCGTCTCCTTTCTGACTTCTGTGGACCTCAGCAGGCCTGGAGGCAGTTGCCTTTCCCTCCTTCAAGAAGGCTTTCAGCCCCTCTGCCTCCAGGGAAAGCCCTTTTAATTGCTTCCTATATGTGGTTTCTAACTTGTCAAGTGCAAACACTTTGCAAATTTTAGCTTGCTCTTTACTCATCAGCCCTCCCTGCCACCCTCCACCCTCCACCCCCCACCCAACTTGCGTTGCTGCTTCTTGCACTGGGCTAGCATCTCCTTCTGCCTCTCTTCTCTATCCCTTGTCCAAGTCCAGCTGGGCTCCCATGTCTGTCACTAGCTGCAGTTGCCTCTGAAGCATCTTTTTCTTTTTACAGTCCCATTGCTGTAACAAGTGCGCTGCTTCCATCCACAGGAGTTTCTGGCTCAGTTCAGCCTTTGCCCCCTTTCTACAGAAACTTTCACATGGACCTGGCTCAGAAACACGAATGTCACATGTATCACAGGGTTAGAAAGGCCTGCCCAAGCGCACGTTCTAAGTGCACAACTCCTCGCTACTCGTGCCAGCTGCGCTCAGAGAGTGCATGCACAGGATCTAGTTGATAATGCAGCAGACACGACTTGTCAAATGGGACTAAATTTACATTTAGACGGATTAAAATGGAATAAAATCAAAGCTCAGATTCTTGGTCACATCAGTCACTTTCAGTGACCCCATGTGGCCAGTGGCTCCTGTAATGGGCAGGCAAACACAAGATATGTCTATCACTACAGAAAGCTGTATTGGGCAGTACTGGCCTAAAGTTTAGTGAAAAAAAAAAGTACCTTTAGTCGAAATTACTCTAAAAAGTATTTTAAACATCTAGGAAAGAGGCCTTTAGAAGCCCCAGGAAAATAACACTGCGGTGGAGTGAGGCCCAGCTGAGAGCAGTCAGCCTGGGAGAACAAGAGTAACTCAGCTCATCAGAGTCATGCAATATGGCTTGACTCACAATCATGACATGGGGTGGGAATGGGGGTGGGAGCAGCCTTCCAGCCAGTTAAGGAAACTCCTGGGACCAGACATGTCCCTTTGCTGCTTCTTAGAGCCTGAGAGGGCTTGGGAATAGTGGCAATGGTCTATAAGGTGTTCTGGACAGTAGCCCGCCCTTTACCAGACAGTTCACAGGTTCAGATACTATGAAGCAAAATTCTCAGGAGGAAGCTCTGGATCATCCTAGCGGGCAGTATGTGTTATTGCAACGCCCAGGTCTGAGGCCACTGTGTGGTCATCTTTTGGGGAACAGAAAGGCAGGGTACAGAAGAGGGTACAATTCAGTAGTCCAGGATTTTCTTTACCGCCCATACTCAAGCTGCCTCAATTTCCTTGCACCATGACAGAAAGGCAGACTGGCTCTGGGATCATCAACCTCCCCAGGTCACAGGACACGGGAGATGGCTTGGTCCACTGTGGTCATCGTAGTGCCACTTCTAACCTGAGCCATGTTCCCAGCTAAGAATGCTTCCCAAGGAGGCTTTGCAGGTCTGGTCAGCAGGGCTCTAGCCCGCTTGGTGTCCAAGTTGGCGAGGGCCAAGATTCTCTGTGGGAGAGTGAGGTCATGATAAATAGGCATGGGCTGGCAGCAACCAGTTATCATTCCACTAAGTGAAACCTACTTGATACGCTCAGTTTTCCAAAGAAATCTTGCATTGCTTTTCTTTGTGATGACACAGCAACTCGCTGCCATGAAACCGATTCTAACTCCTATGCTCTGCAGGATGGAGCAAACTGCTGCCGAGGCTCTCAGATGGTCCCTCTTCTTGGAGGAGCAAGTCTGTTTTTCTCTCACAAAGCAGTTGGGAGGTTGGAATCACCAATCTTGTAGTTAGCAGCCTGATGCTAACCCAAAGCCCCAGCAGGGCTCCTTTCGCTTAGGACAGCTTTGAAAAGCTACCTTCGCAGATAACTGGCCTCCCTATTGCAAAGGAGCTTTTAGCCTTTTTCTCCATTTGCCCACATGCTACCGCGTGCACTGGAAAATTAGAACATGACATTAAATAAGGAAGATGCTTTGCTACTTTGTTCCTTTGCTACAGAGAAGTCTGAGGCAGAAAATAAATATGAATGTGTTAAAAGTAGTCTACAAACTAAATTACTTCATAACTTAAGTTTTAATATATATATTTCTAATTTAAGTTAAAACAACTCATACAAAGCCCTATTTTTTCCTACCTTCCTCTCTGTGGCCAGAGAAAAACTACCCACTTAGCATGCACTGCAGTTGAGTCATTTCCTGAATTAAATATCTAATGTGGGTTTTTGAGAAGAACTTCAGACTGAAGGAGGACCCAGAAGAAAACAGGGCAGCAGACCTGATTTGTGGTAGTCCGTGCTGGTGTCTCAGGCGTAGCTTCTCGTCTGGCCACTGAGCTAAGGTGGCCAACTCCTTGGGCAATGTGGGCCCCCACTCCTTATCTCCCACAGCTGCCCCTGCAGGCTGCAAAGGGCATCCTGAGACTGTGCATGGAGCGCCTCCAGGTCTGCTCTCTGGCTCTCTAGCATGCTGACTTCACTTTTGAACATAAGCTCCATTTCCCTTTTCTCCTTCTCAAAGTTTTTCTTCATTAGTTCAATTTCCTGCTTGTAGTTTACCTGGAAAGAGAAACATTAGCCCCTGACAATATGACATGGAAACAGCAAGGTTGTCGGGCATGCCAACGAGCTGAGGCCTGCAGAAGTCAGGGATGAAAAGGCAGCGGTGACATCCCCAAGACTCAGTGCTCAAGATGTAGGCACAGCCTTGTCTGGACCAGTTGGATAGCCTCCCGTGGGAGAAGATATTGTCTGGCCGTTGGCTGGCAAGCTCCGTTTAGGTAAGTAACTTGCACCCAGGAGCTCAGAGGTCCCGGTGGAAACAGGGTGGCTGGCTCTCTGAGTCCTGAAAGTAGAATGAACGCGGCACATGGCAACTGTGTGCGGACATTCTCTTAGTCACCATCTAAGGAGAGGCAGGAGCTAACTTCACTGAGAAGACCTTGTGAGCCAGGGTAATCCTGGCTGAGAAACTATGCAGCATCCCAAGAGAGGCAAAGCCAAGGATAAGTTATGCTAAGAATGAGGTAGGTGGTGTGAATTCCCGCACAGCAGTTGGCAGGGCTGCACTCAGCATGCCAGCCCCCAGCGACTTTGGGCCAGGCACTGACAGTCATTTCTGCTTGTATTTCCCTCAAACTGTCTTCTTAGTGCCCGCTCACCAACCAGAGAAATCCAAGGCAGCTGCCTGGAGAAGGGTCAGCACTAAGCACGGCTCTCTGTGCACAAAAGGAAGCCCCAGGCTCCCCCTCGGGCACCCCTCACACCTACCTTCGTCTCCAGCTGGCTCTTGACGTCTTGGTAACGTTCTTTCACCTGCTCCATCATGAGTTCCGTTTCGAGGCTCACTGGAGTAGGAGCTGTAACGCATGTGAAAAAGCCTGCGAAGAAGAGGAAATCTCAGCTTAGCTCAGTGAGGACATTACAGGTTTCTTACAGCTTTCCTATTCCCAAGGGACAACAAAGCACAGATTCTACATGTGCTTTTTCAAGGGAAAGGCAGTGATGGTGGAGTCCTGCCACACTGGCGTACAACAGCACGCATCACTGGTGATCTGCTATGTTGTATCCATGTAGAATAAAGGATCTCAAACTTATTTGGTCAGCTGTCCAATTTTCAGAAAAATAGTTACCCAGCAACCCTCTGGCAATTAACTTTTATACAATAGCCCATCCCTAATCCAGGATAGGGTGTAGGTTATTTGCTTTGGCAGCTCCCACGGATTATTCCAGTGCCCCCCAGGGGGCAGCATTGCCCACGTTAGGAAACACTCATTTAGAACCATTTCACACTTTCACCAGAACAGATTGCTCAGGAGGCTCCTGCAGCCCATCACACCCTTCAAGTTCCTACAAAGTGGCAGTGATATCGTGTGAAGGGACTTCAAAAAACCTCCAGAACACGGAAGAAAAAGATAATGGAATTGTCCATGAATGTAAGGCCCCCTTGTACTTCACTTCAAGTTTATTCCCTGGTGATGCCAGGATCATAGAGGAGGTGGGGAGATGGAAGAAGTGGGGTGACCTGGTGACACATGCCTCTGGGCAGTGTGATGCCTGGGAATGAGCCTCACTGTGTGTGAAGGTGGCCAGACACACCTCATGGCCTGTTTATTAGCTAAAGACTTCAAATTGGCCTCCTCCTCCTCCACATTATTATATCACACAAATAATGCTGGGTTTCAGGATATGTAGGAGCTCTGGTGGCATGGTGTTTATGCATTGGACTGTGATCTGAAATGTCAGCAGTTTGAAACCACCATCAAGAGTTACAGTCTCAGAAACCCACAGGGGCAGGTCTCCCATGTCCTATAGGGTCATTATGAGTTGGCATCAACTTGATGGCAGTAAGTCTGTGTGTTGCTCGATAAACTGGTCAGATGATTGCTGAAGCCAAAATGGGTGCATAAGCAAATGTGGTTGAAAAAAGCTGATGGTGCCTGGTTATTAATAGCATATGGGGTCTTAGATGCTTTGCAGTTAAATAAGTGCCCAACTAGCAGGTAAGAAACAGCCCACAAGGAAGCACACCAGCCTGTGTGATCATGAGGTGTTGAGGAGAAATGGTATCAGAAGTTCAAAAGATAAGCAACCAAATTGATGTGAAGGGGCATGGATGTAGTAGAGACCCAGAAATCACAGCCCCTCTGGTAATTGGACAGTCACGCTCAGAAGGGACACAGGAAGGGATGATAAATCCAGGGTGTGGTATAGCACTGATGAACTACATAATTATCCTCTAGTTCCTTAATATTCCCTCCCCTTATGATTATGGTTTTTATTTGTTTTGCCTCTTTAATCATATCAGATTTGATGCAGGTTCATCGTATATTTAATATCATTTGATACATGAAAGCTAAGATAGATAACCCTTCAGAAACAATAAATGGAGTAACGGTTCCCTGAGGGTACGGGAAGGGGGGAGGAGATAACAGGGAGCTGAGAGCACTGATGACTGAATAACCCCACTCAATGGGATCGAACAACAGAATTGTATGTGAATGGATATATTGGATGTGCAAGATATGGAAAAAAATAAAGTAAGGTTTCCTGGGGCGGGGTATGGTGGGCAAAGGAGGGAATAAATGGGGAGCAGATATCAAGGAGTTCAAGAAAAAGAAAATGTTTTGAAACGGATTGTGGCAGCAACTGTACAACACTGTTTGATATGATTTAACTATGGAATGTTATACTTGTAAGATCTCCCAACAAAATGATTTTAAAATACAATAATAATAATAATAATAAATAAAGCAGTCAGGCACATTCCATACGTGTGGAATGAGGAATGGTGCTTGAGAGCACTGCAAGGACTCGCTTTCCGACCTGAATCACCACTCCGCACACCAGGCACACAAGGCACATCTTTGAACTACGTGTGTTGCTAGGGCTTGGAAGAGAGCTGGTCTGAGACTCAGAATTGCATTTATGCCATGACTCAGTCTTCATTTTGCAGTGTCAAGGATGGGACGTGGCAAAGTCATCCTCTACTCTCATTGTCACCCTGAAAATGGTGACAAACTTTGACATAAGGGACAAGACAAAAACCTGAATGAGAACCTCTGGAAAGAATTACTTTGCCTTGGAAACTGAGAACTGTCAACTTGCGCAGTCACCTGGGCTGACAGGAGGTCCGTGAGGCTGGACAGTCCACATCACTAGGCTTACTGCAACCCAGCTTCTTACTATTCTCTCTCTCAGCAGCAGACAAACATCGGAAGGGTCAACTGAGCCTTGGTGCTGCTTCTAAAATGGTTTCCATCAGAGGGATGGGAGGACAGTACATAAAAAGGCCACATTGTGAAACTGCTAGGTTTCATTAGCGATGGCATGAAGCCTAGGTCTGTGATCTGGTGCCGCAGTCCCCAGTCTCGAGCAGACCCAAGACTTCAGGGCCTTGTCTCCCAGGTTTTGGGTCAGTGGTTCGTGCTGAGGGCCATAAATTCTGTGTAGTTGAGGGGACACAGTGTCCATTTCCCTGGGGATGGCTGACCTGTCTGTTGTGTGGAAGAATACGTAGGATGCCTTAAATGGATGTCACAGCACCCTTGGCATCTCTGGATGTGGTGCAGCTGGCTGTGTCAGGCTCCATCCCACATTTCCCAAATGAGTCTAATGGCCTTTGGCTGTTGACTCACAGGATTTCAAGACACCAATCTGCCATTTGCAGGTGAGCAGGTTATGTTGGGGTCCAAAGACGCTGTACCCACATTCAGAGAAAACTTAAGGTTCCCAGGTTGGCTCTTTTAGCTATAATTCATTTACATTTTATTAAATAAATAGCTTTAGAGCACTACAAAACTGGGAGGGAGGAGGATGCAAAATGCTCGACTGCCAAAGATCCACAGGTCAGTGTCCACAGATCTCCCTGGGGTGAGGGAGTGGCCTGTCAGTGTCCACAGATCTCCCTGGGGTGAGGGAGTGGCCTGTCAGTGTCCACAGATCTCCCTGGGGTGAGGGAGTGGCCAAAACTTAGCACACAAAACCACTGTGTATCAGAGCTTTGGCAGCAGGGCGGAGAGACTTGCCACGGTGTCTGCTGATGCACAGTTGGGGGCACTGATCCAAGAACCAACCCCTGGCTATACAGGACTATGACAAAACTCTAGGGCAGCTGTGTTACCTCCTTGTTCTTGTCTTTTGAAGGAGCTGAGATTAATCAAACACAGTCTACACTGTAGGTGGAATTTGTCATAAACCTCAGCACTAAGAGGATCCTGAAGCCAGAGACATCTACTTTTAAGCAGATATGCACGCCTATGCACACAGGTCCCAACTGCTTCCAGTGCTTGACCTGTGTCCTGCGCAGGCGCCGCTGGCACAGGTCTATTCTGACGAATTCTGACACTCAAGGGGACAAATCTCAAGCTCTCTCTGAACATCAGGGAGTCATTAATATGTTTTAGATATAATTTATCTCTTTTATTAAAAGAGTTTTCACATCAACCAGCTTACAGCTCAGAGGACAATCTGTATAGAGACTGGTCTGTGACCTGGGCAAAGGAAATATAGCTCCTTTATTTACTGTCACATACCCTCACTCTCTCTGTCTCTAGCCTATGCTGAAACCTCACCACCAAGTCCCTTCATCTTAATCACAACTCTGGAGGTGGCTTTGGAACATCTACGAGTGATGGACATGCCTCTCATGAGGTCATTGTGAGATCACATAACTGCTGCCATTTCATTACAGTTGATAAAGCCCCCATCCCCTTCCATAAATTCCCAGCTACAAGGAACTCAGCCGGGTGGTGCCAGTGTGTCTGGGGCAGGTGTTTGTGCCTCAATATACCCTATGATGCTTGGAAGTGGCCCATGACACAAACTACGGGTAGGTCTGAGAGATAGCCCAGTTTGCTGGAACAAGGACTCCACCCTTTCCCCAAGAAGATCCTCTACCTTCGGAGCAATCTGCTGGGGGCAGGCATCCATCTGGCCGGAAACTAGATGGGCTACTCTGTGTCTTGTGCATCCATGTCTGTAGGCCTTCCAGCGCAGCCTGCAACTCATCATTGCGGTCCTGCAGGTCCCATAAGCAGAGTAGAGATGGCCCTGCAATCCCCATGCTACACAGCAAGGCCCAAGGAGCAATGCAGCACCGCAGGGTCTGCAGGATGCCCAGTGGAAAGGAAATTCAATTCCTGACAGCAAACATGTAACATTCAAACTATAAGTTTCCAACTATGCAGTGAGTTAAACATGACAGGGATAATTCAGCTTTCTTAAATCCTACATCGCCTTCTATCACTAGAATCATAGCAGGGGCTAAATTTTTTTTTAAGTGAAGTGAATGTGGAGGAGAAATGCAGATCACCAACATCTGACTCAACAGGAATGTGTGCAAGTCCACCACAGTGATGGGGTGTGGGCAAGAAAAGCAACTCACTGGTGTCCTTTCTCCAGAGAGTTCTGCAGCTTTGACTGTCAAGGCGTTGCCATCATCTTAAAACAAAATGCCACCCAGCCGAGCAGAAAGGCCACATGGATGGCTGAGGCCCAATGAGGCACATAGAGTGGGGGCTGCAGGACAGACAGGCAATGCTGGGAGGCTGCCCTGAATCTGCACCTGGCTGCAGTGGTCTGTCTGCACAGGAGTTGAGGAAATGCACTGTAAAAAGCACACTTGGTTGCCAGGGTTTAGAGGCGAATCTCCCAAGACACAGCTCTCACTTGTAGATTTAAGGGTAAGAAGGCAAGAAGCGCCTGTCTGTGGGACTATCGTGGTGTGAAGTCTCTTGGCATGGCTCTTCTGTCTAGGTCTTTGTGATTCCCATTGATGATTAGGTGGGACTTTGCAAATAGGGCATGTCTAACACAAAACAGAGTGGACTGGTTCATTTTCGTTGCCACTTCCCTGGCCATAGGGATGTGTTATCTTAGAACAGGAACAGAGAGGAATCCCATGAACTTAAGGGATAAAGAACTACCAGTGGAGAACAAATGAGATCTCTGTCTAAAGACAAGAGGAACCAGAGGCTGTGAAACAGAAATTACTGGACAGACTGAAAGAATAAGGCAAAGTCAGAGGCTGAGGCAAGGAGACACGAGACAGAATTGAAGAGCAACACAGAGAATAAGGACTAGAGAAAGACTTGATTGAGGCGAGATGATACTGTGGACCAATGAGTGTATCCTTAGTGTTTTCTGATCTTGGCTTGTAGTAACCCATTAAGTTCTCTAAAAAGCTCCCTTAATTGTGAGTATTGCCTGTGAGCTCTGTGCGACCAGTGCAATGGATTATAGAACACAGCACAAAAGTAGAATGCTGTGGAAGAAACAGTTACTATCAGAAAAGGGTAAAGAATGATGGAGGGTGGAGGCATGCCTGATCTCTATTTTGTGGCAATCGGCCTTGATTGAAGGAGCTACGTAGGATTCTTCTCCTTGATGTAGCCAGAGGTCAGCTATGCACTCCATGCGGTTTACTCAGGGACCCTAGATCCCTTCGTGAAGGAATGTGAGGTGTGTGGTCACTTTCCCTTTTGTGCACCTGGGGATGGGGGACTTGGGACTCTTCAGACCTAATGAATACGGCAGCAGTGCTCCCAGGGACTATAAGAGTATGATTCTACCTGGTTTCTCCTTTAGGAAACGTACTCTGGAGGGACACTAGACATTGAACTGTGAAGAAGCCCAAACTGGCCCATCAGGCAGCCACATGGTAAGCGAGCTTTCAGACATTTCTGGTCTAGCCAGTAAGGTGTGTAGCTGAGGCCCCGGCATCATAGGGCAGAGAAGAAACATGTTTGTTATGCTATGTCTGAGTTCCTTCCCACAAAATATAAAATCTATGAGCATATTTAATTGCTATTTTAGGCCATTAAGTGTTGGCGATAATTTCTTATGGAGCCATAGTAACTGGAATAACATGTATGAGTGAGTCACAAATAGCTCATGGAAATAGGATTAAAAGGTAAAGGAATTTTCCATGAATTTTTGAAGCCCTTTTTCTGTAATTTACAAAGGTAAATTACAGTCTCTTGAGGGGAAAAGTATATTAATTTTAAGTGGGAGAGAAAAAAAAGTTCTCACAAAAATCTGTTAAGAAATGGATGGTAGAGACTTCCAGGAAGATGGCGACTGAGTAACACATAGCAGAGGAACTCCACAGAAATCTGTGCAGGAGAGTCACTAAGAGGGAAATTCCACACCGCCAGGTCGCAGAAGGAGCATCAGAAAGATAAGTAGGCAGAGATCCAATAGGTTTTAAGGAGCTGGGTCTTTTGGCTTACCACAATGGAGGCCAGCTAGGGTTTGACCTTAGCCTAAGGTGACCAGACGTACCGCTTTTTAAACATTTTTTCTCGTGTCTATGGTGTTTTTAAAAAGTCCCAATTTTTGGAAAGAATGGACAACAAGTGAGGGTATGTACGGTTTTTGGCTGCCATGTGGCAATTTCACCAGGATATGAGTTTTATCAATGGTGTCCCGCTATACCAATGTTAAAATCTGGTTACCTTACCTTGGCCCGGCCACTGTCTTGGCTGGAGCCAGGATCATTTGTAGCCAACACAGGGGCTTTATCTCAACACAGCCACAGTTTGACACCATCTCAGGGCAGGGATTAAACCCCTGCAGCCCCATGGTCAAGGATCAGGTTCATTTATATTGATGCTTCAGTTTCCCTCTCTTCTCTCTATTCCCCCCTATCCCCCTGTCTCAGTGGGCTGTTTTTTTCCTTCTCTTTTTCTCTTCCCCTTTCTCTCACACAGCACTGCCAACATCCTGACCACTACCCTTAGCCTAGGGCATTAATGCCTGCACTCAACCCTGCTGGGCGAGCTCCTCCCTCTGCAGCATAACCGGAAGCTGGGAAAGCCCACCCACACTCCAACAGGGGATATCCTGCCCAACTTCTTCCCTGGAAAAGCCCACCTGCCGGTCCTCTGTAGTGCTTAAGACATGGCTGGAGAAATTCGGCACCCCTTCTTTGGGGGAAATCCTGCCTGTGTGCCTTGGGGAGCTCCTATCCATCCTCTGTGGTCCCACGTTACTGAGGGAGCTTCCTCCCGCCTGCTGTAGTGCCTCACAGACTAAGAAAGCTTATCAAACACTCACCAGCTTTCCACGGAGCAGTGGGAACCTCTGCCTAACCTATGCAGTGATCTACCTGATCAGGGAAATTCCGCCCACCATTCACGGTGCTCTATACCAAAGCAGGCAACCAACCAGATTTCTGTGACACTCCTGTTGCAGCGGGCACCTTTGCATGCCACCTGTGGCAACCCAAGCCGTCATGGGCCACACCATCATGGATTCTTGTGAGATCACCCAGTAAAGCACCATCCTCGTGGATCCACAACAACCCAACCAGCATCTCCGGAGAGGCCCATCCAACTTGTTGACTAGGGAAAGAGTGAAGCCACAGGAGGATAAAGTGGTTGGCTAATTCCATAGTGAAATTAGCTGTAGCAGTTCGAAGAAGCTTTCCTACGAGTCTCCCAGAGAGAGCCAGTGCTCTTTGACTCCCTGAAAAATGGCACCTGGCTCCTCTAAAACAAACAGCAATCAGGCCCAATGACCTCAACAAAAAAACATGAGAAACAAACTTCAATGGCAGAGATGTCCTGAACCGAACGACATGCATAGAAGAAGCAGATATTTATCTGCCACATAAAGAATTTTTCAGAATACTTCTTGCTGTAATACAGGATATGAGAAAAACAATACAGAAAAAAGATGAAATGAAAGAGGAGATTAAGTCCATACACCAAAGGGAAATACAAGAGATCAGGGAAGAGATAACAAAAACTAGTAGCAGACACGCAGACCTCGAGAATCGACTGGAGGAGGCAGATAATTGCACCAGTGACCTAGAGGACAGCCAAGGAGACTTTAAATGCGAACAAAAATCTAATAAGATCATTAGTGAAGCTGAAGAGAACCTAAAAGCTAGGTCTGATGCTATGAAGTGGAACAACATTAGAATTATTGGATTACCAGAGGAAGACACCACAAAGAAGTCAACTGCAACAGAGAGGAAATTCTTGGAGGAAAACTTCCCGAGCTTAATGAATGAAAACCTGGCAACCATTCAGGAAGCTGAAAGAACACCAGTCAGATTGAAACCCAAGAAGAAATCAAGGCACATCATACTTACTATCCAACTTTGAGGAAAAGGAGAAAATCATGAGAAGAGCTAGGGAAAAACAAGCAATCACATAGTTTCCCAAATAAGAATATGCTCAGACCTATCATGTTTCCCCAAAAGTCAGACATCCCCCCAAAATAAGACCTACTTACAGTTTTGCCTCGGGCTGAAATATAAGGCATCTCCCAAAAATAAGACCTCCCCAAAAATCAGCACCCCCGAAGCTACCGTAACTCTGGACTCTGGATCATAGTGGTGGGCACCACCACGCAGCTCACTATTGGCTGCAGCGCAGTCAGAGCAGACAGGTAGTACGAGGTCTCTTTTAATAAAACAATAAACAATAAACGTGTACCACATTCTTCTCCATGGAAAAATAAGATATCCCCTGAAAATAAGACCTAGTGCATCTTTGGGAGCAAAAATTAATATAAGACACTGTCTTATTTTCGGGGAAACAGGGTATCAGAGAACACTATGAAGAAGAGGAGAGAGTTGTTGAGTAACATTGCAAAAATTGAAGGAAAATAATGCAAACCCAAGAATACTCTACACAGCCAAATTACTGACCAAGATAGATGAAGAAGTAATTGTCTTGTTAGAGAAGGAAAAACTCAAAGAATACATTAGAAGAAACCCAGCCTGGATCCTTGTCGATCCAGTATAGGCAGAAGAACAGCACTCACCAAGCATAAGTAAGAGACTGCCACAGAGAACAACCTCACCCAGAGGGAAACAAAGAGAAAACAGCCCCCAAGATAGCATTGGATTAAGGGTGAAAAGAAGTCAAGAATGAAACACACACACACACACACACACACACACACACACACTACATTAAAAAGAAAGGGAGGTGGGAAAACACCCAACACAAAAGGTGTAAGATGACATCACAGAGTCCACGGATGGAAATAATACCCCTGAATATCTATGAACTAAACGCAGGCATTAAAGACTGAGGCTAGCAGACTAGTTTAGACTAGTTTAGAAATACAACTAATCAATCTGCTGCCAACAGGAGACACGTGTCAAGACTACAAACAAAACTAGGCTGAGAATCAAATGCTGGAGAAAAACATACCAAAGAAACAGCAACTAAAAAAAAACCAAGGGTTGCAATCGTAATCTTGGATAAAATGACCTCAAAGTGCAAACCATAAAAAGAGATGAGGAACACTATATAATGCTCAAGGGAGCAGTAGGCAAAGAACCACTAAGCATTGTAAACATATTCCCCAAATGACAGACCTGCTGAATACGTCAAACAAATGCTTCAAAATATGAAAAAGGAAGTCACAGCCTCAACAATTATAGTAGGTGACTTCAACACACTACTCTCTGAGAAAGAAATATCACAGGGAAAGAAACTCAACAAGGAGGCCAGAGATCTAAACACTACAATTAGTCAATTTGACCTGATATATATTTACAGAGCTTTTCATGAAAATACAAAATATTTCACATTCTTTTCAAGCCCACATAGCACATATTCGAAGATAGACCACATGCTGGGGCATAAGTCAAATCTGCATAAATTTAAGCACATTGATATCATATAGACTTCTCTCACTGACCACTGTACCATAAGGCTGGAAATCAGCAAAAGGAAGATGAATAAAACAAGGCAAACAATTGGAGGATGAATAACTCTCTACTGAAAAAGGAGTGTGTACTGGCTCAGATCATAGATGAAATTAGGAAATTTCTAGAAACCAATGAGAATGAGAATAAGACGTACCAAAACTTATGGGACACAGCAAAGGCAGTTATCAGAGGAAGTTTCATAGCAATACATGCACACCTGAGAAAGGAAGAAAGCCATATGATTGATATGCTGGCACAAAATTTACAGCAACTAGGGCTGAGTCAACAGCACCATCGTGCTAATAGCAAAAGAAAAGAAATAATAAAAATCAGGGCTGAGATTTAGGAGAGGGAAAATAAGAAAACTATGGAAAAAATTAATGCTGCTAAAAGTTGGTTCTTTGAAAAGATAAACAGAATCAACATATCGTGGGTAAACCTAACCAAAGAAAGACGGGAACAAATTTCAATAGCAAGAATGAGGGATGAAAGAGGGGACATTACAACAGACTCTAATGAATTCAAAATGATAATTAAAGAGTATTACGAAGGACTGTACTCCAATGAATTCAACAACTTGGAAGACATGGTCAAATTTTGAAAAACAATCCCTCCCTCGAATTTCCCAGAGGAACATCAAGAATGTCAATAGACCCATAGCAATAGAAGAAATAGACAAGGATATCAAGGGATTACCAACCCCAAATTCCCTGGACCAGATGGCTTCACAGGACAATTCTACCAAGCATTTAGGGAAGAAATGACACCAATCCTACACAAAATCTTCCAGAACATAGAAAAGACGGCAACCTCTTGAAGCAAGTATAAATATGATACCCAAACAGGGCAGGAATCCTACAAGAATTGAGAACTACAGACCAATATTCTTAATGAACACAGATGCAAAAATTGTTAACAAAATACTTGCCAATAGAATACAAATGTATATAAAACGAATACCATATATACTTGAATATAAGCCGACCTGAGTATAAGCCTAGGTACCTAGTTATTACCTGGGAAACTAGAAAAACTGATGACTTGAGTATAAGCCTAGGGTGGGAAATGCAGGATGTGAATTAACACAGAGACCAGAGGGGAGAGACGGAGCGCAGCCACGGACACATCCTGACCAGTTCAGCTGCCAGCGTAAGTGAATCACTATGGGTGCTTCTGCAAATTGGAGCCTTCCATGTCATAGGATGGCTCTGATTGGTTAGATGTGAGTAACAAACATTCAAAGCCCTGCAGTATCAGTGGGGCTTTGAATGAACAGCGGAGGAACGACAATCACCTGTGAGATATTACACCTCGTATAAGTTAAACCCCAGTTTTTCAGCACATCTTTTGTGCTGAAAAATTCAGCTTATACACGAGTATATATGGTAATTCACCATGACCAAGCAAGATTCATACCAGGGATAGTTCAACATACGAAAGACCATTAGTATCATGTGCCACATTGACATGAAAAACTCTAAGAACCACATGATAATATTGATAGATGTGGAAAAAGCATTCGACAACATCCAACACCAATTCCTTTTTAAGACACGTCAGGAGATAGGAATGGAAGGACAATTCCTCAAGACAATACAAGCTATATATGAAGAACCAACAGCCAACATGGTAGTCAATGCAGAAAAGAGGAACACAATTCCACAGAAAAAGGGTCCAGACAAGGATGCCCCTCGTCCCCACTCTTATTTAACATCGTACTGGAGGTTTTAGCTCACAGCATAAGGCAAAGGAGAGACATCAAAGGTATTCGTCTGGGGAAGGAAGAGGTAAAACTATCGTTATATGTAGATGACATGATTTTATAAATGGAAAATCCCAAAAGATCCAAAAGGGGCAGAGTGGCAGGATACAAGATCAACAAACAGAAGTCCACTGGACTGCTATACATATCAGCTAAAATAACAGAAGAGGAGGTCAAAAAGGTGGTATCCATCACAATAGCCAAGCACAAATTAAAATATCTAGGGAAATAGCAGACTAAAAGAACAAAAGATTTATATGAGGAAAACTATGGAACACTATTGCAAGAAACCAAGAGTGATTCAACAAATGGGAGAATATCCCATTTTTGTCGATCAGAAGACTCAATATAGTAAAGATGTCAGTTCTCTCCTAGGCACTATATAACTTTAATGCAATCCTGAGAGAATTACCCTCATCTTTCTTGAAAGAAATGGAAAAACTGATTACCAAATTCATATGGAGAGGGAAGAAGCCCAGAATTAGCAGAGACTCCCTAAGAAGGACACAGTGGGAGGGCTTGCTTTACCTGACTTTAGCACATATTATAATGCCATCATGGTCAAAACTGGGAGGTATTGGTATAATGACAGATACTTAGACTACTGGAAAAGAACTGAAAACCCAGAAATAAAATCATCAGCATACAGACAACTCACTTTTGATAAAGCCCCCAAAATATCAAAAGCAGGTACCCTCTTTAACAAGCGGTGTTGGAAAAAATGGATATCTACCTGCAGAAAAATGAAGCATGACCCTTATCTGACTCCATGCACAAGAATAAACTCAAGGTAAATCACAGACCTTGAGGTAAAACTCCAAACTATTAGGTCCATCAATAAGGGAACTGGGACCAATCTGAGAATTTTGGCACTGGGAATACATGGGATAGCAGAAACAGGGAAGGACACAAATGCACATGAGTCACAAATTGACATGTGGGATACACTGAAGATAAAACATCTGTGTACATCAAAATAATTCACCAAGAGAGTAATAAGAGAGCCCTCGGACTGGGAAAACATCTTTAGCCTGACACATCAGACAAAGGCCTTATTACTAAAATCTACAATACTCTGCTAGTTTCCAAAGAGAAAAAAAAACTAATTGCCCACCGAGGAGGTGGGCAAAGGACCTGAACAGCAGTTCCACAAGGGTACAAATCCGAATGCAAGGAGTTGGAAACAACCCAAATTTCCACCAACAAATGATTGGATTAAAAAACAGTGGTATATACATACAATGGAGTACTACACATCACTAAAAAGCAGTGATGACAAATACTAAGAGGACGCCTGGCCCTCCCACCAGAAGAACTTATTTCAAAAGACGGCATTGAATCTGCAGCTCCAGGAGAGGGACATATCTGATGGGAGCACATGGGTGATGATGAAGGGGGAGGAGGAGAAAGTGGAGCACATCCTGGCCCACCAGGTCTTGAGGACGATTATCCCGATTAGAGCAGCCAGTCCACAGAGAGGACCACATGGCCAGCCCCACTATGAGACATGACGCCCCTCACTGACCCATAGCTCTACCGGGGACAACACTGGAGACACAGTGTGGGAACTACGCATGATCTGATCCCGCCACACCGAGGCAAAACACTAAGGGGGTGCAACAGAATAGCAAGGGAATGGAACGGCGAGGTCCTCAGGGAATGATGAAGGTGGACTTTGGGGCTAGGGTGTGGTACCCCAATTGATTGAACTGGAAAACACTCCTAAAGGCCAACACACAATCCTTGAACTAACTACAAACTTTTCTTTCTTGTGTTTTTTTTTGTCATTGATTTATTGTTGTTGGTTGGTTGTATATTGTTCCTTGGTATTTTTATGTCTTGTTTTTGTGCATGTTATTATCTCCGCTGGTCTTTCTAAATAAGATAGGCTGGATGAACAATCTGGAGGATAAAACAACAGGACCGACAGTTCAGGAGGGACATAGGAGAGGTGGGGGAAAAGGTAGTGGTGTTAACAAACCCAGGGACAAGGGAACAAGTGATCTAAATCAGTGGTGAGGAGGGGCTGGGAGGCCTGGTAGGGCATGATCAAGGGTAATGTAACAAAGAGGATTTGCTGAAACCCTGGTCGGGACTGAGCATGATAGTGGGACAGAAGGAAAGTCAAGGGAAATAGAGGAAAGAGCTAGGAGACAAAGGGCATTTATAGAGGTTTAGATAAAGACATGTATATATGCAAATATATTTATATATGAGGATGGGTAAATAGATCTATGTGCATATATTTATACGTTTAGTATTAAGGTAGCAGAAGGACATTGGGCCTCCACTCAAGTACTCCCTTAATGCAAGAATACTTTCTTCTATTAAATTGACATTCTGTGATGCTGACCTTTTCAACGCAACTGCTGAAGACAAAGCGGGTGCATAAGCAAATGTGGTGAATAAAGCTGATGGTGCCCGGCTATCAAAAGATATAACGTCTGGGGTCTTAAAGGATTGAAGATAAACAAGTGGTCATCTAGCTCTGAAGCAACAAAGCCCACATGGAAGACGCACACCAGCTTGTGTGATCACAAGGTGCCAAAGGGATCAGTTATCAGGCATCAAAGAACAAAAAATCATAACATTTTGTGCTTGCCTCCATGATATGATCGCTGAAGACAAATGGGTGCATAAGCAAATGTGGCAAAGAAAGCTGGTGGTGCCTGGATATCAAAAGGCATAGCGTCTGGTGTCTTAAAGGCAAACAAGCAGCCACTTAGCTCAGAAGCAACAAAGCCCACATGGAAGAACCACACCATCCCGTGCGATCACAAGGTGTTGAAGGGATCAGGTATCAGGCATCATCAGAACAAAAAATCTTACCATAGTGAATGAGGTAGGTGGGCGGGGTGCAGATTGGAGATCCAAAGCCCATTTGTCAGTCACCGGAATCCCCTTGCAGAGGGGTGTAGGGGAGGAGGCGAGCCAGTCAAGGTGTGATGTAGCAACAATGAAAAATACAACTTTCCTCTAGTTCCTAAATGCTTCATCCTCCTGCACTATCATGATCTGATTTCTACCTTGCAAGTCTGGCTAGACCAGAGGATGTACACTGGTGCAGATAGGAACCAGAAACATAGGGAAACCAGGGTGGATGAGCTCTTCAGGACCAGTGGTGAGAGTGGCACTACTAGACGCGTAGAGGGAGAGTAGGTTGGAAAGGAGGAATCGATTTCAAGGATCTGCATTTGACCTTGTTACTAGGGGGTGGACAACAGAAAAGTGGGTGAAGGGAGATGTCGGACAAGGCAAGATATGACAAAATAATAATTTATAAATTATCCAGGGTTCATGAGGGAGGGGGAAGCGGGGATGGAGGGGACAAAATGAGGACCTGATGCCAAGCGCTTAAGTGGAGAGGAAATGTTTTGAGAATGATGAGGGCAATGAATGTACAAATGTGCTCTACACAACTGATGTATGTATGAATTGTGATAAGATTTGTGTGAACTCCTAATAAAACAATTAGGCCTCCACTTACTCAATGCAAGAACACTTTGTTCTATTAAATTGGCATTCCAGGATGTATACATTCCCGACATGATTGCTGAAGAAAAATGTGTGCATAAGCAAATGTGGTGAAGAAGGCTGATGGTACGTGGCTATCAAAGCGTCTGGGATCTTAAAGCGTTGAAGATAAACAAGCAGCCATCTAGCTGAGAAGCATCAAAGCCAACATGGAAGAAGCACACAGCCTGTCTGACCACAAGGTGCAGAAGGGACTGGTTATCAGACATGAAAGAACTAAAAATCATATCAATGGGTGCCCACCTCCCTGATACGATCAATGAAGACAAACGTGTGTGTAAGCAAATGTAGTGAAGAAAAGTGATGGTGCCCAGCTATCAATAGATATAGCGTCTGTGTTCTTAAAGGTTCTAAGATAAACAAGTGGCCATCTAGCTCAAAAGCAATAAAACCCACATGGAAGAAACACACCAGCCTGTGTGACCACGAGCTGTCGAAGGGATCAGGTTTCAAGCATCAAGGAACAAAAGATCATATCATTGAAAATGTGGGTGAGTGCAGAGTGGAGACTCAAAGCCCATTGGTAGCCAATCGGACACCCCTTAGTGAAGGGTTGTGGGGAAGAGATGAACCAGTCAGAGTGCAGGGTAGCAGCGATGAAACATATAACTTTCCTCTAGTTCTTAAATACTTCCTCTCCTCCACTATCATGATCCCAATTCTACCTTACAAATCTGGCTAGACCAGAGGATGTACATTGGTACAGATAGCAACTGGAAACACAGGGAATCCAGGACAGATGACTCATTCAGGACCAGTGGTGAGAGTGGCGATGCCTGGAGGGTGGAGAGAATGTGGGGTGGATAGGGGGAACTGATTACAAGAATCTACATATAGTCTCCTCCCTGGGGGAGGGACAGTTGAGAAGAAGGCGGTGGGAGACATCGGACAGTGTAGTATATGACAAAGTAATCATAATTTATTAATGATGAAGGGTTCATGAGGTAGGGGACAGTGGGGAGGGAGGGGGAAAATAAGCAGCAGATATTAAGGGCTCAAATAGAAGGCAAATGTTTTGAGGATGATGATGGCAACAAATGTACATATGCTCTTGACACAATGGATCAAGAACATATTGTGATAAGAATTCTATGAGCCCCCAATAAAATGATTAAAAAAATAAGAAAAAAAGTAGTGATGAATGCATGAAGCACATTGGAAAGAATTGGAGGAAATTATACTAAGCGAAGTAAGCCAAGCAGAAAATGAGAAGTACTATATGAGTCTGATGAGGAAAGCTTAAAAAAAAAAGTGCAAAACGGGCTTAGGGAAAAAACTATTGTATATAAACATTCCTGGGTTCAGGTTCAGGGAGTATGGCAGGGACCAGACCAAATCCAGGAATACATATGGTAGACAACTAAAAAGGAAGGGGAAAGAGAGAAAAAACAAAAACAAATGAGTAGTTGGGGAACAGGGCACTAACTCCCCCAAGGGGAGTGTATTATTCATATCTTCTCAGGGAAAGAGGGACCAGACTACAAAGCGGTGCTCTAAGATGTGAAGGCAACATACTGGCATGAAGCAGGGAACCAGTAGAGGGGTCTGAGAGACAGGCCCCAATCCCAACTATGTGGACAACCACCCCTGCCCCCTGAAGAATTTACCTTAGGGGCAGCACTGAAGCTACAGCTCAGGGAGAGGGACATGTCTGATCAGAGCACACAGGAGCAAATGAGGGGGGAGGAAGAGAGAGTGGAGCACATCCTGGCCCACCAAGACTTGAAGATGATATCCCTGCTCAGAGCAGCCAATAGCTAGAGAGGGCCATATGGTCAACCCCACTATGAGACATGACATCCCTCACTGGCCCATAGCCCTATAGGGGACAACACTGGATACACAGTGAGGGAATTATGCCTGATCAGACCCCACCACACCGAGGCAAAACACTAAAGGCGTGCAACAGAACAGCAAGGGGAGCAGAGCAAGGACGTCTCGAGGGAATACCAAAAATAGACTTTGGGGCCATGGTGTGGCACTCCATCAGACTCCACCAGAAAACACTCCTAAATGTCAATAGACCTTGAGCTATTTTCTTTTTTGTTGCTTTGTTTTGCTCTGTCTTGGTTTGTGCATAGTATTATCTCTGCAGGTCTGTCTAGATAAAAGAGTCTGGATAAACAATCTGGAGGAGAAAACAACAGGACCGAAGGTTCCAGGGGACATAGTAGAGGGAGAGGTGGGGGAAAGGAAGTGGTGTTAATAAATCCCAGGGACAATGGAATAACAAGTGATCCAAAATCAGTGATGAGGAGGGTGTAAAAGGCCTGGTAGGGCTTGTTCAAGGGTAATGTAACTGAGAGGAATTACTGAAACCCAAATGAAGGCTGAGCATGATAGTGGGACAAGATAAAAGTAAAAGGAAATAGAGGAAAGAACTAGAAGGCAAAGGACATTTATAGAGGTCTAAATACAGGCATGTACATATGCAAACATATTTATATATGACAATGGGGAAATAATCGATCTATGTGCATATATTTATAGTATTAACGTAGCAGATGGACATTGGGCCTCTACTCAAGTACTCCCTCAATGCAAGAACACTTGTTCTATTAAACTGGCATTCCATAAGGCTCACCTTCCCAACACGATCGCTGAAGACAACACAGGTGCGTAAGCAAATGTGGTGAAGAAAGCTGGTAGTGCCTGGCTATCAAAAGATATAGCACCTAGGGTCTTAATGGCTTAAAAATAAAGAGGCCATTTAGCTGAGAAGCAATAAATCCCACATGGAAGAAGCACACTACCCTGTGTGATCATGAGATGTTGATGGGTTCAGGTATCAGGCATCAAAGAACAAAAATATTATTATCACTGTGAATGAGGGGCAGTGCAGAGTGGGGATCCAAAGCCCATCTGTAGGCAAGTGGAGATCCCCTCACAGAAGGGTCGCAGGGAGGAGATGAGCAAGTCAAGGTGCTGTGTAGCAATGATGAAACATACAACTTTACTCTAGTTTCAATGCTTCCTCCTCCCCACTATCATCATCCCAATTCTACCTTACAAATCCAGCTAGACCAAAGGATGTATACTGGTACACACAGGAACTGGAAACAGAGGCAATCCAGGACAGATGACCCTCTCAGGACCAGTGGTGAGAGCGGCGAAACAGGGAGGGTGGAGGGACGGAGGGGTAGAAAGCAGGAACTGATCACAAGGATCTACATATAACCACCCCCTGGGGGACAGACAACAGAAATGTGGGTGAAGGAAGATGCTGGACAGTGTAAGACATGGCAAAATAATAATAATTTATAAATTTATCAAGGATTCATGAGGGAGAAGGGTTAGGAGGGAGGGGAAAAATGAGGAGCTGATACCAAGGGCTCAAGCAGAAAGAAATATTTTGAGAATGATGATGGCAAGAAATGTACAAATGTGCTTGACACAATGGATGTACGTATGGATTGTGATAAATGTTGTACGGGCCCTCAGTAAAATGATTAAAAAATAAAAAGCAATGGATGGTAATTAAAATAGGAAAAATCCCACAAAGAATGGTGTCTTGCTAGGCACCCGGTTGAGTAGTACTGCCAATCCCATGGGTGTCAGGGTAGAACTGTGCTTCACAGGGTTTTCGATGGTGATTTTTCAGAAGTAGATCACCAGGTCTTTCTTTCAATATCCCTTTCAATGTGGGTGGACTCAAACTGCCAGCCTCGCAGTCGGCAGTGGGATGCGTCAACTGTGTGCACTTGCAGCTCATTTCCCTTTCCACTGGGCAGCACGGATCTTGGAAGCAACATCCACAGTCATATTTATCTGGTGGCCTGCTTCTTGTGTGGTTCTTCTTATATTCCAAATAGGTATTCTGAAAATGTCCACTGCTGATAACAAGTTGATTCTGACTCACAACGACCATATAGGGCAGAGAACTACTTCTTTCGGTTTTTGAGGTGGAAAATCTTTACAGGAACAGACGGCTTCATCTCGCTCCCACAGACTGGCTGATGGGTTTGAACGACTGACCTAGATTTTAACAGCACCCAAACATAGCCACTAAGTAACACTAGGACTCCTTTAGACACATCCACACCACTCAGCAGTGTGAGAAAGCTGATGCCTGATATACAACGAGTCGAAGTCTCTCTGTCTTGAGATTTAGTAACACAAAACCTAGGAGCATAGTCCATTACAACTGGTAGAGATGTGTGGAGCCTGAGCTGGAGCAGCAGGGCCTTAGCACGTCTACTTGGTGGCTCTTTGGAAGGATGGAAGTCAGACTACTGTTTTTAAGTTATCACTTGCTTAAGTGGGTGGCTGTGGATGTTGAAGGTGATAAGGAATCTGGGGAAAGTCTTGAGAAGTAGCAAGTCCACTAAGGTCTATCACAGCATTAAGAACAAAGGACTCTGGGTTTCTTACAGAGGCCACAGAAAGCCATTATGGTGTCCAGCAAAATACACAGCAGAAAAAAGTATCAAACCAAAGATAGTGGGTTACCATCTTATATTTCCTTTTATCAAAGGCAGCCTCACCAGGAAAATCAAGATGGACAGTTGGGAAAAAAAAGAAAAAGCTGAAATGATGCTTAAAGAGAAAGAACATTTGATAAATCCATTGTAGTGTCCACAATAGCAGTAAAAACTGCCACTGAAAGCGATCTGACTAAAATCTTATATTTGCCAAGGGCAGCCTCATCGAGAAAACAAAGATTACCAGCTGAGAGAAAGAGATAGAAAGTTAAAATGTTAGCTAAATTGGAGGAAAATTCAGCGACAAAGGGAAGAAGCATGGTTGTTGTGCTTTGCAATATGCATTGTAAATTACAGTGAAACTTTACGCTAAAATTTGGAAAAGAATGGGCGCTACGCAGGGGGAAAGGTCATGCTATTTCTCCTTCTGTAGAATGAGTGTAAGACACTGAGTTCAGCCAACAAGCAAGGATATCCCTGTAGCAATGAGCCCATCTGGTAACCTAATCGACCTCAAGAATCATTCTCTTGTCAAATGAACCGGCAGTCATTGGAGAAATGGCTGATTCTGGGGTAAATGGCAGCAATGTACAAGGTAAATCTGGAGTATCTCAGGAACCACGTAATAAAACAACCAAAACAATGATGGTGCAGTGCAAAAACTTAGCAGATAGGTTGACCTGTCTGGCACAATTTGAACACCAGAAATCTAAGCACAGTAATGAATTATAAACCTTTGGTAATAAATCGGAAATTCTTTAATTCCATAACAACAGGTAAAAACCCACTGCCTTCAAGTTGATTCTGACTGTTCGTGTCCCTATGGGAAGAGTAAAACTGCTCCCCATGGTTTCTTGGTTTCTTTTTTTACCCTAGAGTTCTGAGAGCGTACATGTTTATGGGAGCAATAGCTTGATCTTTCCCCTACAGAGAAAGATGGATGTGAATTGCTGACTTGTGGTTAGCAGTATCACACCAATCTGCACCACCAGGGCTCCTTATACCAATATGTGACACACGCCAACCGATAGATGGCATCGCCCTACTTTAATTAAAAAGGAAACAACAGAAAAGCACTAAGTCAAGGCATTTCTTTGAAACAGGGAAGAAGAGTCCCAAATAACCAGAAGCCTTGGGAATTTGGCAATACCAGACCAGCCCTACATGTACTTAAGGAAGTTTTCTAAATGGAAAGGAAAGAACATTAATCAAACACTCAAATGTACACAAAGGGGGAGGAAGGAGTCAGACAGAGATCTCAGAAAATAAGTACATATTACGACTACTGGATGTAGGGTGCACATTACTGTCACTGGAGGTTCACCAACAGAAAAAGGAGAGGGAACAGTAAACCAGGAATACTTAATATTTCACATTCATTGTTGATTGCATGCTAAATGTTACTGTAATTGCATGTTGTATAGTATAATATTTGTAGTAACCACTAAGAGAATATGTAAAGAGGAATTAAAGCTCATAACAAAAGATGCTAAATACAAAAAATAACAGGAAAATTGATAAAAAGAGAAACCAGATAAAAGAAACTCAAAACCCAATTAGCTAAAAGAATGAAGAAAATGTAAATAGCCAAAATATTTACACAAAAGGCAGAGTGATAGACTGGATAAAAAACATGATTCATCTTTTGTTACCTACACAAAACACACATTCACATTAGGACACAAACTGACTGAAAATAAAGGATGGAAAAAATGTTCCGTGCAACCAGCACCCAAAAAAAGGAGTGTGGTCATACTGATAAAGGCTATTACATAATAAAAGGGCTAATACTTCAAGAAGATACAACAATTATTAGCATATATTCACCTAACCTGTCCATAAACATGACACAAACACTAATATCAAAGAAAAAAATTACAGTGCCGCTATTAATATTTGTAGTTTTGAAACCTTCAATTTCAGTTCTCGACAGAACATTTAAAAAGTGAATCAATAAGGACATTAAGAACATAAAGAAAATCATAAGCCAATTTAACTTAGAACACTCCATCCATCATCAGCAGACATTTTCACAGGATAATTTTTCCAGAACCAACTACAGATTAGGCCACAAATCTCAAGTTTTAAAACATTAAAATCATACAAAGCATACTTTCTGACCATAATGGTATGAAGTAAGAAATCAATCACAGGAAGAATAAAAATGAATAATTATTATTATACCAAAATTAAATATTGTACGACTAGAAAACAATTTCTCTATGTAAGAAATTAAAAGTGAAATAAAAATATACTTGGTATCAAATATAAAGGAAAGCACAACATACCAACTCCTTTGGGACACAGCACAAACCATTCTCAGAGGGAAATTCATAGCAATACATGCCCATATTTAAAAAGATGGATGAAAATCAATTGTTTAAATGAAAACTTGAACAAAAAGGAAAGGAAGAGCAAGAGGCCAAAGATACTAGCTGAAATGAATAATAAATACCAGTGAGAAAGAAATGAAATAGAATACAGTTAAACAACAGAAAAAAATCAATCAAACCAGAAGTTGGTTCTTTGAAAAGAATCACTGAAACAAACTACTGGATATACTGGGGGGGAGGGGGGAAGGGCAAATAATCAAAAGAAATGAATCTGGAGACAACACAACATATTCATTGAATAAAGAATCATAACACTATGAAAAAGAACTGCAACAGATTTGAAAGTGCTGATGAATGGGACAAATTCCTGAAAATATACGACATACCTAAACTAATATGAATAGAAATAGGTTTAAGCAGAGTAATTATGAAATAAGCAATTCAGAATGTGATTAACCCCCTGCTCCACCCCTTCAAAAAAGACCAAAAATATATATAAAAAGAAAAGTCAATGGCAAGATGGCTTCACTGGGATATTTCATAAAAAATTCAGAAGTGCTGACACCAGTTCTATAGAAACTTTTAAAAACATTAAAGAAAGGGGACTAGAACATGTCCAACTGAACACATACACACAGGTAGATCCTTATGTAACAACCAGGATAGACTAGGCCCTAAGAAAAGACAGGTGGCCTGTGATCTCAGACAATGGCTTGAAAGTGAAGTAAAAGGAGGCTTCCACATATCAGAGACTGTGGGAGCAAGCAGAGAAGGGAAGGAAAGAGCAGGTCCACTGAAGAGGCGCCCAGTGGTCTCCTGCTACCCATCTGTAGCTCCATTCTGCACTGCTGGCTACAGCAACCCAGCTCCACTCCTCAAAGACTATCATTGTGAGCAGGGTCCAAAGCTTCACGTGTAATAAGCACGCAGGTCCCATGTGGCTTCCAGCTCTCCAAGCAAGCTGGCCTGCACAGTTCCCGGAGCATAGGTCCCAAAGGACCAGCCTAGGCTATCCCAAGGACAAACTTGGCACCATGATGGTTTTCCTGAAGATTGCCTGTGCTTTGACGGACTATGTTAAGAAGCTCTTGGCCTTAGGGAAGAATACACTCAAGTACAGTGTTCCTCCCCCTCCCAACTTTTCTTAGTACAGCCTTTTACTGCCCAAAGCCTTTTTTCCCTCTCCCGTCCCTCTTCTATTATTCATTTCTGGCACTACTCAACAAAGTCATCGACTCCCACAAAATCTAGCAGCCCTCCCAACCGTAATACCCGGCCACGATGCTGCAGTGGCAGCAGTCACTCCTGATTCATCAGAAGAAGGATTAACAAATGAACAACACTCAGATCTCAAGGAATTTTCTTAAAAAGAACAGGCTCTGAAACTATCATAAATTGAATTCAGAAAAATGTTGTCATGTACTTTCAACAAAGAGTTTGCGAGAACAATGGTCAGAATAGAAAAGCTAGATATCTTCAACAAAAACCTCTAAAAAGAAATGCAGAAAATATTAAGATAAGAGAATTAGGCAACAATTTAGAAGAACAGAGTAAGAGAATTGAAGAAATGGAAAGCTGAATTGGTGAGTTTGAAGGCATATCTCTTAACTCCAATTTATGAGTGATACAATCAGCTAAAAGAACAAAAGAATCTGAAGAAAACATAAGAATGAAGTGGGATTCTATCCATATAAGAAATTCCGGAATAATACTTCCTTAACAGAACAGAGGAGGAGAAAATAATTCTCCAGGAAGCAGAGAGAACCCAAAACACCACAGATCCCAAAAGAAAACACTGGAACATATTGTCGTTGAAATTTCCAAGACAGAAACAATTAGCAGGCTGAGAACAGCTTGGAAAAATTGTTTTAATTCATTTACAAAAACACTTTTATTGGCATATGACTCACATGCCATACAATAGCTCAACTATATTAAGATAAATTGTAATAATCATTATCACCACAATCAATTTTAGAACATTTTTTCTTTATTGTATTCATGTTATTTCCCCCAACCTCCCCTGCCATAGCCCCCAAAACCATTGTCTATATAGATTTAGTTATCCTGGATTTCATATACAGAAAAATGTATTTTTAAAAGCCTAACAACAATAACAAAGAAAACAGATTAAAAAAAGCTCTAGAAAAGAAAGCAGAGGTTAAAAGGACTGGAATATATTTTAAATGAGTCAAAAGGGAGATGTATAAATTTTAACTTAAATACATCTGCAATAACCAATTTTACAATGCTATCTGTCTGATAACAGGGCTGTTCACATCCCATGGCTCTGGTCAGAGAGGATTCCCCAGAGCTTGCAAATGTTATCCACAACCTTAAAACCAGGTGTTCATCATTGAAGCTGATATCATTCCCTCCTTCAGATTTGAATTTCATGAGTTAAAATCCTAGGACCTTACAGGCTGGTGTGCTTCTTCCACATGGACTTAGTTGATCCCTCACTTAGATGGCTGTTTAAGACCAGCTTTTAAGACCCCAGAGGCTATTTTTTTCTGATAGGTGGGCACCATCTAGTTTCTTCATTACACTTTCCTATAGCATTCATGTCTTGAGTGATTTCTTCATGAGGACGAGCATCAAATAGGGCCATTTCATAAGAACTAATTGTACTTAGATTGAGGCTAGAATTAAGTGCAAGCGCAAAATCCATTCACATATTTATGGTTAATCTGGCTCTGGTTCACCTCAGAGATATAATTGTTATTTTCTGTTAGAGAACATTATCAATCATCCCCTTGGGCATAAGGCAATTTTATTGATAGTGTAGTTAATTTAGCCAATGGTATAGAATTTAAAACAAAAATATGTCTTGTAAATTTAAATTTTGTTTTCTTCCCATTGTCTCTCTTTTGTTGCCTTTAATAGATATTTTTATTAATTTATTTCTATTACCATCCTTTTTGTCTTTTTTCTCATATTTTTCTGTGTTACCAATGTTCTTAGGAACCAAGACACCGCTCCTCTATCTGTCTCTAGGTGGGTCCACCCACATGCAGATACACCCACATGTGAGTACCGTGAGTGAACATTGTTACCCATGCTGCACCATGCTTTAAGACAAAATTTCATTTATTTGTCAACAGAAATAAATATTTCAAACAAAACAAAACTGTAAACCAATATCCCTTATGAATATAGGGGCAAAATCTCAAAATCCTGGCCAACAGAATCCAACAATCTATCAAAAAGCTAAGCAAAAGAACCACAGCAGGTGAGATTGGTTCCAGGGATGCAAAGATGGTTTGAAATGAGAAAAATAATGAATGTGATCTACCATATAAAAAAGAAAAACAACCACATGAGCATTTCAATTGATTCAGAAAAGGTATTTGATAATATCTAACAGCCATTCTAGATACAAATACTAAAAAATAGGAATCGAAGGGAAATTCTCAATGAAATCAGGGACATATATGAAAAACCAACTGCCAGCATCTTACTCAATAGGGAGAAACTGAATTTTTTTAAAATCTGGATGAGAAAGGCCAATCAGCTGCAGACAGACATGGACAATGGCCAAAGCCACCAAAGGAAATGGCCCGATGGAAAAATGTCCTAGACAACAAATGGTATGGCCCGGACCCCATATTAATCAGGTCCAGGGGAGCAATTTGTGTTTTTCCACAGAAAGAAGAAAACCCCATCTGGGTGCCAGAGAGACTGGTGAGATTAATTAAGGAAGATGAAGATCGTGCGAGCAGGAAGAATGAAGAAGACGATGATCAACCTAATAATGTTGCTGATACTGATGGTAATATGGACCCCAATAGTTAAAGGAGTTTTTTTATGGGCCATAGCTAAAACTTGGCCTGTACCTATTCCCATACACTCGAATGCGTCAATATTACCCTTATTCTTATCAACGCAATGTGATTTGGGAATACCATGTATTACGCCTAGAGGGGAGCCTCCTAAAGTATATAATGCAAGCAATTTTACATTGGCATATAGTTTGTGTTTTACCACCATCAATACTAGTGCACCTTGGATATATGTAAGAAATGGATCTTTAGTCAATTGGGTGGATCCTTCTGGAGACTCTACATTTAATAATATTATATCCACCCTTATGAAAGTTGCACAAGGTGCTACAGGTGGAAGTGGCACCTCTGAGAAAGGAAAACGTGTAAATACAACAACACTTATGGTGATTCGTGAAGGATCCAGGCCCCCTGGGCCCATTAATGGATCAGTAGTGCCACCTAATGTGACCAGACGTGTCATATTACCTAGTTGCTCACCTGAAAAAAGTTTTCCGCCTACTTTTACTCAATGTCAGTCTCCAAATTATCGGAGCAACCCTATTATACCAGGTTTTGATATGACTCCGACTTTAGGTAAAGCAAAATGGAATAGTAATACTAATACCACTGGTCCTGATAATACCTGGCCATGGTATGAATGGATGGTATATAATCAACGTGGAGCATCTACGACAGTAACTCCTTTTGCAAAAATGTTTGGAATTAATGATACTTTATACAATGTCACTGGTGTATACAATACCACTACAAAGAGGCTGAAAGTAAATACTATGGTTAATATATCAAGAGTGCAATTTCAGCCATCACCTGTTTGTGTGCAGCCCCCATTTTTCTTTCTGTTAACATTCAACTTTAGTCATGCAAATGATACATTTTGGGAAGCTTCATGTAATAGCTTTAGCAGTCAGTGTTGGCTTGCTGAATGTTGGAATGGCTCTGAGCCATTTGCCTTGATAGTAAAGATTCCCACTATGATACCTGTACCGGTTGAAGCAGATCCCAATACTTTTCCTATTGCTACACTTTATAGATATAAAAGAGATTTTGGCATTACCGCAGCAATTATTACAGCTATTACTATCTCAGCTGCAGCAGCGGTTACAGCAGGATTGGCTATGTCTAATCAAGTAATGACAGCAAATGTCATTAGCAATATTACGCAATCTACATCAGAAGCTTTATCTACAGTCCATATGTTGGATGCTCGATTAATGTCTGGTTTACAGTTAGTGAACCAGAGAGTTGATTTATTACAACACCAAGTGGATACTCTTACGAGCATGGTGCAATTAAGTTGAGTTTCTTCAACACCTAATTTGTGCATAACACCTTTAAAATTCTTGAATGAGTCTTCTTTTAGCAGCAAGAATATATCCCAGTATCTTACAGGACAATGGACAGCTGAGCTGGAAGAACTTCAAGAACAACTCCGGATGCAGATTACGACTCTTAATGGCACAAGAATGAAACCCATAACTGTTGGAGATTTTACTTCTTGGCTTTCTACTGCCTTTTCCTACTTTAAAGAGTGGGTGGGGGTGTTTACATTTGCTGCAATAATGTGCTGTGGAGGAGTGTTGTTGCTATGGTTGCTCTGCAAGCTTAAAGCCCAGCAAAAACGTGACAAAGTCATCATCACGCAGGCGCTCTTAGCGATTGAGCGCGGTGGTTCCCATGATCTTTGGCTTTCTTTGTTAAGAGAAAATTAACCCCCATAAGTTGTCAGCTCCTGCACCCCAAGGGAATTGTCCCATTGCACTGGGAAGAGTGACAGAAATTGGATCTTGGTCAGCCCTTGCACCATGTGGAGCTTTGCTCATTGCACACATTAGGGTGACCAGATTTGGGTTTTTATATCCATCTTGATCTCCTGGGGCTGCTGGAGGCTCCGGGATGGATCGATGGACTTTATATCCATCTTGATCTTTTGGAGCTGCTGGAGGCTCTGGAATTGATCGATGGATTAGGCTTAAAATAAAAAAGAAAGGAGGAGATGTGGGAAGCCACAGCTCTCGTGATGTGGGTAGCCGCAGCTCTCGCCGCCATTACTAGATGACGCCGGGCAGTCAGGGCGGTGGTCCAACTAAGTGATAAACAACCACTTAGCGCATGCGCGATGCTGAGATGACGTAGTCATAACTCCACCCTGGAGTATGAAAACGAAGGTTCTGGCGAACTCACCAATCAATGCATGAGGTTTTGGCAAATGCACCAATCAGGGCACAGCACGTCCCCATAGAGCATATATAAGCAGCAGTAGTTTGGGGTTTCGGGGTCTTTTACCGCATTATGAAAAATTAAATGCTTGTGGAAGAATCCTGTTGTGGTGCGTCTTTTCTTGCTGGCGAGACCTGGCGCGCGACAATCATGATTTTGAGTTTTGCCCCACATTTCCCTTCTACTCTAATCAAGCCCTTCTAATGTGATCTCTTTCATAGCAGTCGATAGTGAGAGCTAGGCACCATCTAGTTCTTCTGGTCTCCAGTGGTGGAGGGTGATCGTTGCTTGAGTCACTAGTCATTGATTCATTGTGCCCAATCAGTTCTCCTCTTCTGCTGTCCTCTGGATGGGGAGAGACCAACTGTTGCCCCTTTCCTGATTGCTCAGGAACTTTGAAAATCCCAGAGACGATGGTCCTGATCCCCCAGCCTCAACAACTCATTCCCTCACAGTTTTTGCATCTGTCTCAGAGATTTTTTCCACCCCCACCCCGTTTTATGACATTGGTCCCTGTATGCTCCACCATATACCTGGATCTATTTAACAACCTAGGTCAATACATTCTATAAACTTTTCAATGGCCGAGGATTCTGAAGAAGATTGCCAGGTTTCTCTTTCACAGCTCCTCTAAGTGGGTTGGGAATAGCAGAGCTCATTAACTGTTTACACCCCTAGATACTTCTTACTCTTAGAAAACTCACTGTCATCGAATCCATGCTGACTCATAGCCAACTTATAGGGCAGCGTAGAACTGCCCCTGTGAGTGTCTGAGACTCGAACTCTTTATGGGAGCAGAATGCCTTATCTTTCTCCCACAAAGCAGCTGGTAGTTTCAAACTGCTGATATAGCAATTAGCAGCCCAACTTGTAGCCACTAGGCCACAAAGGCTCTTTTTCTTCTTAGCAAAGAGAGGGAAAATAAGCAAACGGAACATTCCCCTGGTGCTTCCCGTGGATGCTGCGATGGGAGCTGGATCCTGAAGGCCCGGATTGGCTGAAGCTCCATTTACACAGGAACACATGCCTCCCTTGTTAGTATTTGCATTGGGTAAACCATTTCCTGTGCTGACATTTTGCATCTAGTTAAATGCCAGCAACTCCAGAGAGACATAGCTTTTACCTGTGGCTCTGCCCTTCTGGACAAGCCTTTGGTGCTCGATGGGGCTACTTTCAGTCTATGATCTTACATGTCCTTTTGGATCCCTTCGTCTCTTGTTTTTGTTTTGATTAACACAAACTGGATGAACAGCTTCAGGCTTAATATAATCGCTGCTGAATATTTCATTGGGAAATGTTGTTAAGAAGGCAGTTGGCATCCATGATCTAAGTGTATGCATAGAGATTTCTTTTCAGATGGTAAAGTGGCTTTGAATAATTATTGTTATTATTAGTGAATTAAAGACAAATGTGCCTCAAAATGTGAACATTAGGTGTGTGTGTGTGTGTGTGTGTGTGTGTGCATGTTTTAAAGAGCACATGGCTTGGTGATAGAGAGGGCGAAGCACTGGTGAGGAGCACATGAAAGTGTTCAGAGAGATGACAAAGGGTAGTGATGAAACAAAACAGATTCCAACCTCAAATCCTCTGCTCCCTGCTTCAGAGGGAGGTCGCAACAAGGAGCAGAAAAGCCAAGGGCATTTTCTGCCCTCTCACAGCTGGCAAGCGCCACAGAAGGCACGGGGTTTTAATGCCGAGGCTTTGCTGCTGTGAGGCAGGGAGGGGGGGCTTGCCATAGTTTCCACACGCTGACATCACAAACATACCGCAAGTGGGTGCCTTTAACACACCAAAGTCAATGTTCTCACAGCACTGGAGGCTGACAGCATCATGCCAATGCACCAGCTTGATGGGCAGGCTCTCTTTGTCCATCCCTGGGGGCTGAGGGCTGGTGGGCGGTATTCTTGTTTTGGCTTCAATGACCTCCATGGTTGGTGGTCCTTGGAGCTCTCTGCATGGCAGCTGCCTTCTTCCTTTGGAGTTGGTTTGCTTCAGTGTTGAATTGAATCCTTTTGTATCAGCCAAGTCATTGGTGTAAGGTACAGCCTCTTTAAGTCACAAAGAAAATCTCTGCCCAGGTGGGATTACATCCACAGTAAAAAATCCCACTCCTGTAGAGCTCACTCCAGCTCATCATGGCCCTCTCCAGGGGGGTTCCATGGCTGGGCATCTTTATGGAAGCACACAGCCACAGTTTTTCTCCAGAGAAACAGCTAGTGGGTTCTGAACTACTGACCTTGTTGTGAATAGCCCCCTTCTTAACGTGTGCGCCAGAAGCCCTGCTCTGCGGTTTGATGAGCAGCCCTTCTGGCCATTGCTAAGGGCTACATGGCAAAGCCATTTGGTACAAGCAACGTTGTCATCAGCAAAGAATGAGTTTAGCTGGCCTCAGTAGGATACTCAGCCGGGAAGTGATAAACTGCTTGGCTTGGGTTTTATGCAGGAGAACCATGGGAGTTGAGATGTGCAGTCTCTTGATTTGAACCCAGACACTCTATCTCCCAGCCTGAACTCTCACCATCATACTCAACTTTTGGGGGTCAAATGTTTGACTCACCTGAGAGATGTGCAGGTGAAAGCGTGCCCCAGGAACATCTCCCTCTCATCCCTGTCATCTCAGAGAGTTCTCCAGATAAGGATTGGTGGTTCATGTGAAGGGACATATTGTAGCATTTCCCTTGCACTCCTCAAAGGCAAGAAAATGACCCACAGTACCTCGAGTTGCCAGCAGTGTCAAAGGGGATGTGCTCCTTGAGACTCAAGCTGAGTCCCCAGGAGACGAGCTCTCAACTGTGGAATTAGCGCTTTTGAAAAGGGGCAAATCTTCCAGCAGTTCTCTCTTCAGAGGCCTGGCCATACGCTCTGCAGACTTGTGGGCACGCTCACTCTGGTGAACCCAAATTCTTGGGAGAGGCTGATCTGTCCCTAGAAAACTGGCCACATGCAAAAGCATAGAGACCAATATCTGCCTCCTGCTGGAAGGATCTGGAAGGAGAAGGGTGGCTGGAGTCCTCTAGGAGGGAAGTTGAGAGCCAGGAGAGGCAGCAAAGCCACAGTTCCAGCAGGTGGTGTCCTAAGGCTAAGGGAGCTTGCCAAGGATCAAGTGAGTCCTGGAGGTGTCTGCAGCCCATCTTGCTGAGGGCCTCCATTTATTTCATATATCTATGGATAATGGGAAGGGCCCCCAAGGCCCGCTGGCTGACCTCATATGATACGCCGTGAACTATCCACATTGGCATCCTCCAAAGTCTCTGAAAGCTGCAGCCCCTCCCACCCACTGGCAGCCTTCTTGGACAGGATCTCCTCCACACTGCTGCAACCATGGGCTCACACACAAGGACCATTGTGAGGATGGTGCAGGACCAGGTGGTGCTTCAATCTCTTGTGTGTACTTTTGCTATGAGTCAGGAGCTCACGCAATAGTATCTAACAAGTTATTGTGAGATGACATAAGAGGACTTCGTGGAGGCCCTTCCAAGAGAGGGTTGGAACATAGCATGGTAAGAGGCCTGGTCAGGAATGTGCTCATTGTGCTCATTGTTTCCATCCCCTTCTCCCAGAAGCCAATGCTCTAGGGAGGAAAGGCAGGCCCAGAGACAGGGAAGGGCTAGGGAAGAGGGAGCGATAGGAGAGCAATAGAAAAGACAGGTTACTCTCCCTCATTCCCAGTATAGCTCCTCAAACCTCAGGTAAAGCCTCTGATTCTGAGGCTGAGGCTTATAATAGGATCAGACTGAACATTTAATCCCTCAAGCTGCCTGGAAAGTGTGGGAGCTGATTAAGATGGCAAAAGATGAAGAAGGAAGGAATCTACTGGTTACAGATGTGAAAGCACCTGTTAGTGAAGCCTTCTCAGTTTCTTATTGCCTTATCAATGTCATCAGTCCACTTAATGTACTCACTTTCCAAACGCCTATTAACCAATTGTACATACCTTGAGTTCTTTCTAGGAGGCAATAATAATATTCTCATTTCCGAGTTGAGGCCACAGAAGTTTGGACAACTTCTGGTTGTTGTTGTTGCTGGCAGGTGCTCATCAAGTTGGTTCCAACTCATAGCAACCCCTGTGCATACCGGAAGGGAGCATGGCCCCGTCCTGTGGCCCCTCTCTGAAGGGCACTTGCCTCAAATCTTTAAATTCAAAGCTTCTTGTTTTGTCAAATGAAATCATTTCTTCAGTCAATCTCAGAAATCTTTATGTAAAAACGTTGGAAACGCCTTTCACTCAAGGTCTAGGGAGGCTGAGTAAGGTGGGAGGGGCTCCAGGACAGATGGTGGGAATCACTCCTGCAGGTGGGTGGTAGGTTGGCGAGGCCAGTCTCACTTGCCTCCCTGGTGACTGACCTCAACCAGCAATGTGCAGCTGGACACATGGCATGAAGTGACCTCTGGTCTTCGTGGCGGTGGATGCCAGTAGACCGTCAGGTATGGGAGACCCATGAGAAAATAGGTTACTTTTCTCTTTCTCTCCAAGTTTCTCTGTGATCTCTTTATGCTGCCTGAGCCCGCATGCATACTGACAAAGGCAGACATGTGCACACACATGGCAAAGTAAATAGAGACGCCCACATTCACAGACGTATTCATCCACGTGCAAATAGGCACATATGTGCACATGCATGCCAAAGCAGACACAGACATCCATGAATGCACATGTATTCGTGAAAGTTGATTTTCATGGGGAAAAAGATCAGATCTATCACTGTCAAGTCCACTCCAACTCAAAGCAACTGTAGAACACAGAGGAGAACTGCCCCATTGGGTTTCCAAAGCTGTCATCTTGTCAGACACAGTCAGCCACCACTTTCTCCTGCAGAGCAGCTGGGGTTTTCCAACTGCCGACCTTTCACTTAGCAGCCGAGCACTTGCTGATTTTCATAGGAGTCTGGAAATCAGTTTCATTGCCTGCTAGTCACACCTCCTCTGTGAGTTAGCACAGCCTGGTAAGCTTGGAAGGAGAAAAATCTTCCTTCCCGAGGTAGTTGAGTGGTTTTCCCCTGAGGAAATGGTTCAGAAAAATATTTCCTTCAAGAAATCAGAACACTCTTGAAGAGAAATTTCCTGCCAAAACATTTGTTTGCTTGACACTGAGACAAGTGAAGCAGCCCCCTGACTTCCCCCTTGGGTCCTCTTTCTCATCATGACTGCTCTGCTCAGCTACAAGGCTCCAGGTCCTGGGAGCAAGGGTGCCCTTCTATTTGGAACCTCACAGGGCTACACTGTGAGTCAGGGAAAGACCTGGAAACTTGAGCATCCTGAAACAAGGCCTGCATAGCAATATCATCTGTCATCAGGCTCATCATTTCTCTCATTTTTTGTAAGATCATTGAGCCCTTGGAGCCCTGAGAAGTTCTCTCAGAGGAAGCCATCCTCCTCCCATGAATCCAAGAGGGACTGCTTAAAGATTGTTGTCTTCTACTTACAGGAATACCAGCAACCAATTGCCATTGAGTCAACTCGGACTCATGGAGAGCCCAAGTGTGGTAGAGAAGTCCGGTCCCTAGAATTTTCCATGGCTGGGGTGGGTTTTTTTCCAGAGGCATAGCACCAGGCCCTTCTTGGAAGGCACCTCTGGGTGAACTCAAACCTTTAACCCGTAGTTCGCAGCCTAGCTCATGAACAATACCATCCAAGGACGGTACAGTTACTTGCTAATGGTCACCTGCAGTAGATGAACCGAGGTGAAGTAACTGCCTGAGAAACATCAACCAGAGGAAAGCAGAGTGAACCCCAGGGTTCTTGGGAAGAGGGCCAGAGAGAGAAAAAGGAGAAATCAGCTTTCTCGGGACATCAGAAAGGAAAGGACTCCACTTTGTGGATGCCATAGAACAATCCCAAGCCAAGCATGGGTGAGAAACAGACCCCACCCAAACCCAGCGGGCTGGATTCTGTCGCCAAGTGTTGAACACCAGACATGGATATGACAGAGCCGCTAGTCGTCCGTGGAAAGAAACTGTTTGCCCATTGTCTGGTAGTTTTGTAGCATTTGAACAACCAGGCCTCTGCTGCCTCTTCTGGCCTGAAATATAATTGCAGCCATAACCGCCCAGCGTTTCAATGGGTAGAACTCCCTGGGGAGGGCTAACTACCCAAATCATTTGGGAGATCCTTTTAGGATTGTCCAGGAGATCTTTCTTTGGCTGTGTCTATAATATGAACGATGGTGTCTTTGTTTTAAAAAAAGAAAGTTTTTATTGTAAGGTGGGTTAAGGTTTACAGAGAAAATCAGCTTTGCACGTAACAATTTATACACGTTTTGTTATGTGACATTGATGACAATCTCCTGCAATGTAATATCACTCATGCCATTGAAACTCTGCTTCCTGTTTTCATTCACCCTTCTCCCCTAACCTTGCCTGCCTTTTGAATTTGGCCTTGGGCAAATACTGCCTATTTGCTTTTGAATGGTTGATGGTTCTGAGGAATGTGTGCTCCTCAGTGCTATGATTCATTTTGGTGTAGTTGTTCTTATCAGGTGCCATTGAGCCAGTTGCAACCCACATTGACCCTATGCCAAACAGACAGAAACACTACCTAGCCCTGAATAATTCTCCTAATTGTTCCCAAGCTTGAGCCCCTTGTTTCAGTCACTGTCAATCCATCTCCTTAAGGGGCTTCCTCTCTTTCACTGTCCCTCTACTTCACCTGGCATGATGTCCTTCTCCAGGGACTAGTCTCTCTTAATAACATGACCAAAGTATGTGAGAGGAAGTCTCACCATCCTTGCCTTTAAGGAGCCCTCTGACCATACTTCTTCTAAGACAGATCTGTTTGTTCCCTTGGCAGTCCATGTTACTTTCAATATTCTTCACCAGCACCACAATTCAGACATATCAATTCTTCTTCAGCCTTCCTTATTCAATGTCTGACTTTCACATACTTATGAGGCAATTTAAATTACTATGGCTTGGGTAAGGTGCACCTTAGTCCTCAAAGTAACATCCTTGCTTTTTAGCACTCTACAGACGTATTGTGCACCAAATGTATCCATATGGAATGCGTCATTTGATCTCATGATTGCAGCTTCCAAGAGCATTGATTATAGACCTCATCAAGACAAAAAATCCGTGACAACTTCAACAAATAACACCAAGTAAAAAAAACAACAAACTTCTCCATTTATCATGGTACCTATTGATCAAGTTGTGAGGATGTGTGTCTTCTTGACATTGAGTTGTAATCCATACTGAGGGCTGCAATCTTTTCTCATAAGGTTCACTTTATAAACCTGTCTATTTTTCAGGGGGTTGAATTCAGTTCCAGACCTGAAGGGTGATGAAGGACCATAGTAGTGGGGATCTCACTAGTCTATCTAACCAATAAACCTCATCTTTTACCATTATTATTATTACTATTGGTAGTAGTAGTATGACTTTCAGTTTTCTTACACATTACTCCCCACTCTATCTAGGACCATGTACCATGATCCCTTTCAGAGCAGCTGTTTGTCATAGGCAGGCACCATTTAGTTCTTCTGACCTTAGCATCATAGAGGCTGAGGTACGCATAGTCCATTACTGATTTGGACTAATTGTTGCCAGGCATCTTGAGCTTCTTCAATGTTATTCGCTCCAGACAGGGTGCAATAGTTTATTGTGCCAGCCTGGCCGATAAACACAAGTAGGATTAATCGAAGGGCAGAGGGATAAATGGCTTCGTGAGCCTCGCCTTGCTTGTTCTATGCCTCAATTTAAAGGGGTACACTACCTGTGGGATGCCTAGCTTGTGGACTCTGTCGCTGTAAGTTGAGGTCCATTTAATCCCACAGGATTGGAATGTTCGTCTCTGGAGCTGGGGACCGACAGTTGGTGACAGTTGGTGACTTGCCTTGCTGTTTGCTGCCTGGGTATATATAGCCCAGCTCTCTCTACAGAAAGGGACTGGCAACTGGCGGCTCTCAAGCCTTAAAGGACTGCTAGTGTCTCACTGTTTTATAATTTAACTGTTAGTTTCTTGTGTTATCTATCTGTAATTAATTTAGTGGTTCATTTCTTGTATTGCATATCTAGCTTTAAAAATATATTTATATATAATTACTAGCAATATGGTTTTGTCTCTCTAGAGAACCCTGTCCAACACATAGGGTGAGACCAAGAACCGACTTTTAGTTTGCTACTCACTAGCTTTTGAAGACCCCAGTCACTTCCCTGATGGATATAGAACATTGTCTTTGTGAGCTAGTTTGTACCAATTGATCTTGAGGTCTCTCAGAGCTATGTTCCTGATCCCCGATATTTAGGACACGCTCCCTCAAGGGGTTTTGTTCTAGCTAAGACATTTCCTAACTATGCCTCCTGGATGCACTATTATATTCATGGTCATATTTGTAGTATATGCTAATATGTATATAGAACTATTCTCTGGCAAACCTATATTTATTCATGGGGCTATTCCCATTCCCCTTCCCACAACTGCTCAGATTTTGTGGTTTTTCTATCTATCTATTTATCTCTCTAGCTATCCTTGTATGTTATTGTTATTATTGGAGTATTTATCTCTGTTGCCTTTAATGCTTGTAGTCTACTGAGAAAGGATAGTGTTTTGATGTTCCAAATGTTTCCCCATTTTCTGGGTTACATGACGCAAACCAATAGAAGAAGAGAAAAGAAAAAAATTTAACCCAAGTAATAACACCAACAATAAAACCAATTTAGTCTTTTGGTTAAGAATTAGTCAGACTTTCCCACTCCTAGGCTAACCCTTGAAAGAAAATGAATGAGATAAAAGACCATAGGGAGGAAGAAAGGAGAGTGGGAGGCAAGGGAATAAAGAAAGAATGTGGCAGGGTTGTGGGAACAATTAATGTGGACCTTCTTTGATGTGTATTAAAAATAATATTGACTGGATTTTTCAATACTCACCAAAAATTATTTATATCAATCAAGACAACCTCACTACCCTGGAATCAATTCTGACATATAGCAACCCTTTGGACAGAGTATAGAACTGCCCCTGTGGGTTTCCAAGGCTGTAAATCTTTACAGGAGTAGAAAATCTCATCTTTCTCCTGTGGAGTGGGGGTGGGGGGAGTTTCGAACTTCTGATGTTGCAGTTAGAAGTCCAACTCATAATCTACCTCACCAACAGGGCTCCTCCTTTCATCATTAATCTAGACTGTTTGACCTTCTTGGCTTACTGGGTTTGGTTTTCTCGCTTTGGAAGACATGGTACCAAAATACACACCATTTCCTAGCCCCCCAAAAAATCAAAAGTAAGCAAAACAAAACAGGAAAAACTAGCAACCCAATCCAAACTAACTAACCTATTTAGCCATATAGATAAAGGATACTTGTAGCCAACCTCTGTTTTGGGGGCAATAGGGATGGTTGGGGACTGTGGTTAACAGGCACGTGTCAGCTCATCCACAGGGGACATTCAAATTCTAGCTCCAGACTGTTGTTGCCTTGGGGAAATGCAAGGATTTTAAGGCCTGATTTTCTGTTTGTAACTGAGATGCTGAGAATATAAAATTCGATGTGAAATCGTCAACTTTTCAAATATTGGATCACATTAGTTAAAACCACTTTTCAGGCTGCTCATCATCATACTAGCACATCATTAGGCTAAAATCATATCAAAGACGTCTGGTTTGTCCCCTGTGCCCTTTAAGGACAACTGAAACATAAGGACGGGAATGGGACATTCATTCTTCCTCTAGACCCTCACCCTTTGCCTCCATCGGCTGGTGTTCATAGAAGAGGCAGACGGTTTTGTTCAACTTCAGCATAATCAGAGTCCTGAGAGTTAAACACAATACATATATAATTTCATACTAGTCGTTTTAATATTAGCCCAAACAAAACCAACAAAAACCCAACCCATTGCTCTTATGTTGGTTCTGGTTCCCGAGGACCCCCTGGGTGCCAGGGAGAAACTACACATCACAGGATTCTCAAGCCTGTGGGCTTCTAGAAGCAGGCCATTAGTTATTTCTTCTGAGGGGTGCAGCTGCCCACCTCTTGATACGTTGAGTCCTTAACCATTTGTGCCATCCAGGGTCTCCCAGTCTTCGTATGTGACCCCCAAATTCCTTGACAGGTTACCTATAGGAAGGTAGAGTCTATGCCCTTTCCCCTTAAATTGGGATGTTCCATGACCTCTGTGACCAATAGATTATGGAGAAGATGACACTGTGACATCTAGTTTGGGCAACCCCCTTCCCTCCCACAAAGTGCTTCACAGCTTCTGAAAAATCCCTTCAAAGACTTCTTCTTGAGTGCTCACCCTTAGAATGTCCAGCCTCCACGTGCTACCTCTCAGGACACTTCTCAGCACCCGGACACTATGCTGAAAGAAGCCTGAGCCGCCTGGAAAGGCCACGTGGAGACACTCCAACCAACAACCCAGCTAAGCACCCACCTTCAGCTTCCAGCCCTCTGAGTGCACATGTAGGCACTGGAGTCACCAGAGGCCCCTGCCCCAGCTCCCATGTGACTGCCAACTCATGGGAGACTCCAAGCACCACCCAGTGGCCTCCCAGCAACCACACGATGATGGTCCTTGTTTGAAGCCACTGCGTTTGGGGAGGGGGCGTTTCTTGCCCAGCCACAGGGATGAGAACCTGCATCTCAACAACATGCAGGTGGGTGAGGGGGCCATCTCTCGAGCAAGGCAGCCTCCCTTCTTGTCAACTCCTGGGGATTTTTGTTGTTCTTGCCACTGCTGCCCCAATTCCCCAGGAGCTAGAGGAAGGCAGGCAGCAGGCCTCAGGTTGCCAGGAGGCAGGAGCCTCTGTGGGATGCAGTTACAATGGGAGACATAACCTTAAAGGCAGGAGCCTGACTTTACCTTTGCCTCCTGGAGATTTGGGATGCAGTACACCTGTCAAATCCCATCTTCTGTCCAACCCTGATCATATGTCTGTCTTATGTTCGCACACAGGACGCAAACTTGTGAACACCCAAAGAACAGGGTCTGGCGCCAAGAAACCAGCGCCACAAGGAACTGATGTTTTTCCAGCAATGGGGATGGGTGGGATGAGAGGAAGAAAGGAGTACAAATCACTGGATCAAAACAAGGTGGGGAAAGGAAGGAGCAAAGGGAGAGAGTGAAGGAGGGAGACTGGGAGGCTGAAGGGAAAAGGAAGTGAAGGAAAGGAGAAAGGTGGCGGTGGGGAGAGAGGAGCGAAGAAGAAATGGAGGAGTGTGGGAGGGAAGATGGAAGGTGAAGGCAGGCAGGAACACGTGAGCAAAGGGAGGGAAGGAAGAAAAGAGAAAGAGAAGGGCAAGAAGAAGAAAGGAAGGTAGGGAAGAAAGGAAGAGAATGAGAAACCTAATGTCAATGGCACCCTCTATGTTTTTATTTCCTGTTTTTCTGAGGTAGCCTCTTCAGCAGAAGCAAATGGGCTGAATCGCCTCAAACTCCACCTAGGTAGAAAGCACAGGTTTCATTTCGCCAGGGCCTGTGAAAATGTTTGAAGTGAGCAGCATTAACACGGAGACAGCGATTACCCCACGTGGCTGTTGCGCTCTGATGATACCAAGGCAACGGGAATGGGGGCTCATTATTTCACCAGGTGACAAAAAAATAGTATTTTGACGTTTAACCCTGAACGTGAGGAAGGAGGGCGTGGGGGAGGAATCAGGGGCTCTTTGTGGAGTCTCCTCTTGCCATTGTGATGCCCCTTGGCCTGTCAACAACCTGAGGTCCTGCACGCTGCCAGTGAGGGGCTTGGCTGCCAGCCCTAGCCCAGCATTTCTTATCAGATTTACTGTGACAAGTGATGGGAGAAAAGCAAGATGCTGTTAACAGCGCATCCGTTCAGACCCTGCTCTTTAGAAATTTGGATTGATATTTTGTCAGAGAGAAGTAGCACTGATGTTAATCTTTGCACTACCCTTGGAAAAAAATCATTCATAATCTTATAACAATAATCCATAGCATTTGTGGAGCTGTGAGAACCAAGGGATGGTCAGAAGCATTTTTAGACAGATGTCTCATTTCATCTTCAAAGCAACCCAGTGAGGAATAAGAAAAGTTGGCTTATGACTTCCCTTTTGGAAAGTGAATCTTTGGAAGCACAGAGAGGTCCAGGTTTGCCCAAGGTCGCATAGTCAATAAGTTAGAGAGCCTGGATTTGAACCTGAGCGGTCTGCTGCCAGAGGTACTTTTCTTGCTCGTGTTTATTAAGGCAACTTGGAGCTATGGCAAGGATTCAGATAGAATTGAGGATCATTTTTTTTAACAATTTATTAGGGGCTCATACAACTCTAAAGTCATGACCCTAGGACCACACAGTGAGGAAGTGGGAAGGAGAGATTTGGACCCAGGCTGCAGAGCCCATGCCTTGGGTGCCTACAGCTGCCATGTAGGACACAGAAAAGCATGGAGCAGACTCGGCGTAAGACATTAGGGAGTTGGGAGGACTGTAGCATGAATGTATGTGCTATGACTTCATGAGAGTAGCTGCTACTCAGATCCAGAAGAGAATACAAGCCTTTTGCAAAAATTATTTTTGCCAAGAGAGGGTGGAAAACTGCATCTTGTGCGAAATCCCCCCAACCTGCACATGTGCATAGCTATTTCAGTAGGTTCCAAACAATGTGTGCTGTGCGGCAAACCAAACTGAGCTCAGGGGGAGCTGGTCTGTGGGTTATGTTAGCCAGAAAGTGAGCAGTTTGAACTCACCAGCCACCACTCCAAGGGAGAAAGAGGAGGCTTTCTGCTCCCATGGACTTACAGCCTTCGAAGAGGCAGGGAGCATTTCCATGCATCCTATGATTAGGATCTCAGAGGGTGAGGGTGGAGTTGGTTGAGACCTGTCTTCAGGGCATTTCCCAGAAGGGCTTCCTGCAGTGGCTCTGCCATCAGGAATGTCTGATGACCTTGAGGGCAGCAAAGTCCTAAACACACTCGGGCAGTGGTTCTCAACCTTCCTAATACAGGTCCTCTTGTTGTGGTGATGCCCCCCTCCCCCAACCATTAAATGATTTTCTTGCTACTTCATCACTGTAATTTTGCTACAGTTATGAATTGGGTGAGCCCTGTGAAAGGGTCATATGACTCCCAAAGGTGTCGCAACCCACAGGTTGAGAACCACTGCACTAAGTGTTCCCCTCCCAGACAGCCCTACCAGTGTCTGGTGTGCATAGTTCTGTGAGGTGAGAGAAATGGACTTAGTGTCTGCTTCTGGTGACAGTTGATGTGGGTGGGCTTTCTCCCTATGTCAAATCCCTCTCAAGCCATTTGTCACCACAACAGAGGGAGCCATGCACAAAAAAGCAAGAAGAGGATGCAGCACAGCAGGACAGCAAGCAGAACAAAGATTGAATAAGCACAATTCACTTCAATCATGAATCAGGTGCCCTTGAGATGTGAGGAAGACCCCAGTCTAGTGACATTAGATCAGGTTTAGGGATTGAGTGAAGCGACCCCTCTTGGCTCCCCTCAGCCCCTATTTTGCTTTCCCATTGACCCTGACCCTTGCATCGTGATTGGTCCTTATTCCAGCATGATGGTTGGTTTCATAACCACGGCATATGGGAATGTGTTAGTCGATAGGTTATACAGGCACAGCCTCTGGAATGGGTAAGTGAGGAGGCGATTTGGGCTCGCTCATGCAGACCTCTAGTTGTCCTTGACATGCCTGGTAGAATGGATCATGTGAAGTGATTTGAGATCGGCGTTGAGATCTGATAGGTCATGCAGACTTCTAGCTGTTCCTGGCAGTACCCTATTTTAAGGAAACAGAATGTTTGGCGTTTAAGTCGTATTTGAGCTTAAATTTTGAGCAATAGGCTGTGGCTCACAGTGAGAGTCTATGTGGAGACCCTACATCCATTTTGAGGGGCCACAGATTCAGCCACCATTGAGTTCTTTCTTACTGCTGACTGGCAGTGGAAAGCTTGTCCCTCAAGCAGTGTGCTTGCATCCACTCCCCGGGCCACACTCAACGATATACGGTAGTGTGCACATCCCAATGAAGGTCCCGCTCATGCTCTCACAGGCCCTCCTGAAACTCCATGAATTGATCTGTCTTCAGTCACAATTTTGTGACAAAGTTGTTTGTTTTCTATGTCTTATTTAAGTTTTCAGGAGCCCAGGTGGTAATGCTGGATAGTGTTGGACTATTAAGAGCAAGGTCGCTGGTTCAAAGCCACTAGTCATTCCACAGGAGAAAGATGAGGTTATTGCTTCCTGTAAAGGTAGCAACTTCAGGATCCCTACACAGAGTCACTATGAGTCAGAGTCAGCAGGACAGAATGGGTGTCATTTTATTTAAGTCACTGTGGCTGTGGGTCCTTCCGACACAATTGTGGCCTCATGCGGATCCTCTCCTTCATCCAGAACAGCAGTTTGTGCCTTTTTCTTGTGTAAAACTTAGCAAAGGAGTTCCTAATAAAATATAGTTGGATTGGGAGTCTTTTCCCCCTCAAAACAAAGTAAATACAAAAATAGAAACGAGACTATGGTGCCAATAACCAGTTGGAGAGTTGAGAGAGCTGAACTCTCAATCCTGATAGAAACCCATTGTGACTGAGCACCTGCTCAAGGTCATCCACAGCCTATGAGGTTGAGCCTATGTGTTGGGGAGTAATTGTGTACATAAAGTTAACCATTTCTCTTTCTAAAGATTCTGTCTAAAGCTTACTTTAAATAATAAGTTTTCCCCTGGGCTAGGTAAAGTTCAGGGAGTTTAACCCCCTAGTATCCACCCCCTCTCAGCATTCATCATGTTAGGCCAGAGGAGGCAAATCACACCCACTACCCAGGGAGCACTGCTTCCAAAAGCACATTGCCTGTGCCGGGGCAGAGGGGAGGTACCCGGACCAGAAATGCTGACAGAGTGGAACCAGAGAGCTCAGCCCCCAGCTTCCCGAGGGAGCAGCTGTGATGGTTCACTTCTGGATGAATATGTTTAAGCAAAGGCCAAGGGCATGACTTGGGCAGCACGAAAAGCAGATGTGCAGAGGTTGTTCACTGCATTCCAGAAGTTCACACACTCTCCGGAGGCTCCTTGGCTCAATGGCAGGAAGTCATTGGTGGCTTCCACCTTCAATCCCAAAAGGTCACTGCCGTCCAGTGGATTCCAACCACAGTGACCCTGTATGGAGTTTTCAAGACTGTAAATGTTCATGGGAGCCAGCAGTCTCATTGTCCCCCTTGGGACAGGGAGCTAGCAGCCCGTTTTGCCACCAGGGCTCCTTCCTCTCTAATTCTGGATCCAGTCCCTCTGAATATCCTGCCCTGCCCTTGTCTAGGCTTCTAAAATGCGTTCCACGCTGCTTATGTTAGTCTGGGTGCATTCGAGAAACAAATCCACAGAAACACGTATGTATAAGAGAGTTGTATGTAAAGGGTGAGTGCACATCAAGAAAACATGCTCACATGTGCTTATGCACCCGCTTTGTCTTCAGCGATCATGTTGGTGTAGGCTGGTGTGCTTTTTCCATGTGGACTTTGTTGTTTCTTATCTACATGGCCCCCTGTTTATCTTCCAGCCTTTAAGACCCCAGACGCTATATGCTTTGATAGCCGGGCACCATGGTGCTTAACTACTACACCACCAGGGTTCATTAGCATGTGACTTATCTCCTGTCATTCACACTAGATGCTCAAAATAGCAGGAGACCAGGTTTCTCCTTTGTGGCCACACCAGGTACTGACAGAACCAAGAACAGAGACACAGTTATATATCTTGACTATCATTTGCATATTATATGCCAGGAATCCCTAGGAAGTGTCTTGGAATTGTTCTACTCTGGTTCAAATTTCACACACCCTCCCAGTTTCCATACTGACTCTGCCAAACCCCTAGTAACTGATTTGCACCTCCTATCAACTTGGAGAAAACACCCTAGGCATGATATAGAAGTGGACATGCTTGGTACCCAGAAAACCTGTTCAGTGTTTTGAGGGCGGCTCAGCAAACAAAATGGGCACAGTGATTAAGCATTCAGCTGCTAACACAACACTCAACTCTGTAGTGGTTCTGCAAGAGAAGGATATGGTAGTTGACCCCCCCAAAAGAGTTACAAACTTGGAAACCCTACAGGTATTTGTATAGGGTCGCTATGTGTTCCAATTGAGATGATTGTCATAGGTTGGGTTTGGTTCAACCCGTCTTACTGAGGAGACTCCTTCTTTACACGCAATCAGTTACTTTAGAGGAAAAAGACATGCCTGTCCCAGAACAATCCAAGGACTGGTAAAGGCAACACCCACAAAGACACTCCCTCTGCCTGCCTAACTCTAAAATGCTGCCCATAAAACACTCTGCCTGGTAATATCTGGGCAACACACTGGGAAGGTGCAGCAAATGTGTGTTGAATGTATGAGGCCATTTCATAGTTTGGTTGCACGATCAGGGTGTCTGTCATAAAGCCCATCTCTTTGACTCCACCTCTCAGCAGAGATGAACACAAGCTTCCCGTTTTTTGCTCGGCAATGTCCTTGTCAAATAAAAGTTCCTTGTAGATCAGTAACTTGCCACAGAGCAAAAGATATGGGAAGAGGCTCATCTTTCTCCTGGCTATGAAATAGAATGGCAAGCCCCTCCCTTCAACACACACACACACGCACGCACACACACACACGCGCACACACACACCCCTGCCTTACAACTACATTCGGTTGATTAGCAAACAAAGCTCTACAACCCAACTATGTGTTTTTCTTCTCCAGAGGAACGACGGACTTATATACCCTGCATTGTCTTTTTTTTAATGGAATTGCCCCAGTTCTCCTCACCTTTCCTTAGATAGTGCAGTGAACTATTAGATGACTGCAGGTATTGAAAACTAGTATTGATTTCCAGTTTGTGTCACCTTTGGCTTTTAGCACCCTCCACTTCTCTAGTAAGCTTTCCATTGCTTTGGGGAAATTTTCTCTCTCTGAATTTATTATGTGAGGGTGGTAGTGTAATAATCAATGTGCCTATGGAGGACTATCCTTCATGACCTAAACTCATTAAGGGGCAGTGCCTGATGGAGCATCAGGTTGGAGGAAGGCCTATTAACAACCTGCATTATACAGATGACACAATTTTGCTGAAAATGAGAAGGACTTGATTCACGTGCTGATGAAGATGAAGGATTAAAGCCTTCAGTTTGGATTATGACTCAATGTAAAGAAAGCCCAGACCCTTACAACTGGACCTATTGATAACATCATGATAAATGGAGGAAAGATCGAAATTGTCAAGGATTTTGTCTTGCTTGAATCCACAATCAATTCTCATGGAAGCAGCAGAGAAGAGAACAAATGACACATTTCACTAGTCAAATCTGCTACACGAGACCTCTTTAAAGTGTTGAAAAGCAAGAGATTACTTTGAGGACTGGGGCGGGTTGACCCAGGCCATGGTATTTTCAACTGTCTCATATTCATGTGAAAGTTGAAACCTGAATAAGGAAGACCAAAGAAGAATAGATATATTTGATTAGTAGTGATGTAAAAGAGTAATGAATGTACCATGGACTGCCAAAAGAACAAACCCATCTAACTTGGATGAAGTACAGCCAGAATGTTCCTCAGGGCAAGGATAATGAGACTTCGCCTTAACTTTGACATGTTGTCCGGAGAGATCAGTCCCTGGAGCAGGACATCGTGTTCTGGAAAGTAGAGGGGCAATGAAAAGAGGAAGGCCCTCAACAAATGGGATTGACACAGTGGCTGCAACAATGGGCTCAAACTTAAGAACAACGGTGAGAATGGTACAGGACTGGGCAGTGTATGATTATGTTGTATGTATGGTCACAATGAATCCAAACCCTCCCTATGACACTGAACAACAACAACAACAACAACAACAACAACAACAACCTGACTGAATCCTCTAGGAGGACTCTTGAATGTGAGAAAAATGGAACGAAGCCAGAGGAAGGATTGGAGGATGTCTTAAGTTCCTGTCTTAATCTCCTTAACCAAAAATTATCCAACAAGTCAGTAGCCTTAAAACACTTTTCCCCCTGCTTTGGAGCTTACAGGTTCAAATTTGGGGTGCGACTCTAGGTCAGGGTCCTTCTTTGTGGATACCAGAAAGTTCCTTGGCATTCCTCTCTATCTTTCTCCCCGTACTGTGTGTTACTGGGTCTATCCTGGCCTTTAACTCAGAAGTGTTTAGGTTTAGGCTCAAGCCTATTCTCATATGGCCTCATTTTTTTTAACATTTTATTAGGACTCATACAACTCTTATCACAATCCATACATATACATATATCAATTGTATAAAGCACATCTGTACATTCTTTGCCCTAATCATTTTCTTTTTTTTACATTTTATTAGGGGCTCATACAACTCTTATCACAATCCATACATATACATACATCAATTATATAAAGCACATCCGCACATTCCCTGCCCCAATCATTCTCAAAGCATTTGCTCTCCACTTATGCACTTTGCATCAGGTCCTCTTTTTTTTTTCCCCTCTCTCCCCGCTCCCCCCTCCCTCATGTACCCTTGGTAATTTATACATTGTTATTTTGTCATATCTTGCTCTATCCCGAGTCTCCCTTCCCCCCCTTCTCTGCTGTCCATCTCCCAGGGAGGCGGTCACATGTGGATCCTCGTAATCAGTTCCCCCTTTCCAACCCACTCACCCTCCACTCTCCCAGCATCGCCCCTCACACCTTTGGTCCTGAAGGTATCATCCACCCTGGATTCCCTGTGCCTCCAGCCCCCATATGCACCAGTGTACAACCTCTGCCCTATCCAGCCCTGCAAGGTAGAATTTGGATCATGGTAGTTGGGGGGAGGAAGCATACAGGATCTGGGGGAAAGCTGTGTTCTTCATCGGTACTACCTCGCACCCTGACTGACCCATCTCCTCTTCTAAACCCCTCTATGAAGGGATCTCCAGTGGCCATACGGCCTCATTTATATTACAAAAGAACTCCCTTCTTTTCAAACAGGATCATGTCCACCAAGGTTCAAATTTCTCACATATTTTGAGGGGGCTACAGATCAATCCATAATGGTTCTTTTGGGTAGCTGTAACAAATGGCTACCAATCGAGTGACTTAAACAGCAGGCATTTGTTCTCTCACTTTTCTGAAGGACAATGGGTTAAAATTAAGGTGTGGGCAAGATTCATTCCTTCTGAGAACTCTGAAGGAGAATCAAAGTAGCCTCTCTCTGCTTCCGGTCACTGCTGCTAATCCTTGATATTTCTTGGCTTATAGATGCACTGATCCAATCTCTGCCAGTGTCTTCACACGGGGTCTCTGTGTGCCCACTCCTCTTCTTATAAGAACACACCAATCAGTGCATGTAGTATCCATCTGAAATCTAAACCCAGAAAGATGGAGCTCTTGAAATACTTATCTAAGCACATCTGCCAAGACCTCCTCTCCAAGTAAGGCCATAGCCTCAGGTCCCATGTGAACATGAATGGGTGTGTGTGAATGTGATTTAATGTACTACAGAGGGCACGCTTTGGCCTCAGGAGGAGTGTTTCGCCATTACCTGCTTCACAGCCCTGAGATTGCCCAGGCATTTGCCACATTTTCTTGTCTTCCCAACATTTATCCACCATTAGGCCTTTTTCCCTAAGTTAGTCAAGCGTCAGTTTCTGTCACTTGTGATCATGACCCTCCCTCCCGCCCAGGTCACAAATTTAAAGTGACACAGGCAGTTTCTTTAATGGGCACTATGTTATCCTGACTAGCAAGCATTGCTAAGGAGGGAGGATGAATCAGGGAGAACCCGCTTGCTTCATCTAGCTTCGGGGCAGTCCACAGAGGATTGATCCCTGAGCCACTAACGAATTTTGCAACTGTCACAGAACAATGCAAATAAGTAAGATCCACATCTGCTGAACACCATCATGAGGTCAAACTGTGTGTAAATAAATGCCTGTTTCAAAGAGTGAGTAAATCCTAAGGTAAGGAGTGACAGGGCTTTGTTGGCATAAACCCAGCAAGGCATTATGGGTCACATATTAATGAACTCATGCTCCTGGGCCTCACAGAGCCCCAGCTCAACTGCTTCAGCTTGTTGACAAACTGAACTCAGGGTACCCGGAGAGAGCACTACCATTTTGATGAACAAGGTTGGTTGGGGATGATGCTTCCTAACTTGCATTTTAATATAAATTTGATGCTTCATCTGAGCAATGTGGAAAGAGCATTCAGATAAAAGAGAGGGACAAACATCAAGTGACCAGAGGATGAAACTTCTATCTAATCTGTGCCCACTGGAATTGCTTCTTGGGAAGGTATTTTTTGGGGGTGTGGGGTTGTTCCCCTACCCTGCTCCAAGCGTTCCTCCTCATGCCCACCCCCACCCCAGCATACATCCTACTTGGAGAATGTCTCTGAATAATGAAGTTTTAATAAATGAAGCTTTAATGAGCCTGATAGTCTGCCTAAGACCCCTTCAAACTGTAGTCTTTCATTTGTATTCTTCCATCCTTTTTGAAGAAATGAACCTGATGGCAGGTAGTATGTTTCCTTTCCAGGATGAGCTGATAGAGCCTCTCGCTGCTGCAGTGGGAGGTGAAACATTAAAAGGCCCTCTGTGGCCATGAGACATGCCCACTCTCCAAGAGACACTGGGCAGGTTTTCTGAAGCTCCTCAGAATTGACTAGTGGCCCTGGTCCACCCATCTCAACCAAGCCAGTCTTCATTTGCACTGCATGCCCTCTCTGAGCTCCAACTGCATGCTTCATTTGAGGATGACAAAGCCTCTATTGTCTGAGAAGATGCGCAGACATATGAACTAATCAATGCTCCCCCTGTCCCCGGGGAGTGTGAAATTCTCCCATCATGACCCACCAGCTTCCCTGGAAATTCCTGTCTTAACTCAGGCACTTAATATCAATGGTGTCTCTGCTTCCTTCCTTCTTGCACACCCCCCAGGCATTAACTGTCATCCTTCCTCTCCCTAAAATATACTTTGAATCTATTCACTTCATGCCATCCCTACTGCCCCAAGGTGTGTCTTGCATTGACTATGAAACTAGATTCTGTATCCATTTTCCAGGGCTGTCAAAACAAAGCATCGTAAATCAGGTGGCTTTTAAGAACAGTCCACCACCTGTCTATCAGTTCGTGGTGCAGTGGTAGCTAGAGTGCTGCTGTGAAATTGGAAGCTGTGCCACCGATATGACAAACCCCAGAAGGGTCAGCAATGATGGGCAGGCTTCAGGGGAACCTCGAGCCCTGTGGTGCTCAACCTTCCTTTAATACAATTCCTCATGTTGTGGTGACCCCCAACCATAAAATCATTTTCCTTGCTACTTCATAACTGTAATGTTGCTACTGCCATGAATCAGGTGACTCGTGTTAAAAGGTCGCTGGACCCCAAAAGGGGTCACAACCCACAGATTGAGAACCACTGCTCTAGCCTAAGGCAGACTAGGAAGAAAGACCTGGTGATCTACTTCCAAATATTAACAAATGAAAGCCTTATGGGTCACAACAAAATATGGTCCTATAGAGTGCTGGAAGATGAGCCACTGACCTGCACACAACAGCTACAAAAATAGACTCAAACACACCAACAAAGGCCTGCTGAACTCCAAAGCCCTAACAAACCCACTGCCCTCAAGTCCATGCCAACTCATAGCGGCCCTATAGGACAGGGGCGAACTGTGTATTAGTCTGGGTATGCTAGAGGAAAATCGAGGGAGACGCATGTGTATGAGAGAGAGTTGGTGGTTTTTAAAAATCATTTCCCTATTATTTAATCATTATATTAGGGATTCATACAACTCTTATCACAATCCATCCATCCATCCATCCATTATAAGGCACATTTATACATTCATTGCCCTCATCATTGTCAAAACATTTGCTCTCCACATAAGCCCCTGGCACCTGCTCCTCATTTTTCTCCTCCCTTCCTACTCCCCCCTCCTTATGAACCCTTGATAATTTTATTGGGGGCTCATACAACTCTTATCACAGTCATTCCATCCATCCATCCATCCATCCATCCATCCATCCATCCATCCATCCATCCATCATCCATCCACCCATTGTGTGTCAAGTACATTTGTACATGTGTTGCCCTCATCCTTCTCAAAATATTTGCTTTCTACTTGAGCCCTTCGTATCAGCTCCTCATTTCCCCACTACCATCCTTCTCCCCCTCCCTCATAAATCCTTGGTAATATATAAATTATTTTGTCATATCTTACAGGTCAAACATCTCACTTCCCCCACTTTTCTGTTGTCTGTCCCCCAGGGCAGAGATTTTATGTAGATCCTTGTAATCGATTCACCCTTTCTACCCCACCTTCCCTCCACCCTCCTGGTATTGCCACTCTCACCACTGGTCCTGAAGGGATCATCTGTCGTGGATTCCCTGTGTTTCCAGCTCCTCTCTGTACCAGAGTACATGTTCTGGTCTAATTCTACCTTATAAATCCAGAGAGAGAGTTTTATATCAAACAGTAATTGTACATTAAGCAAACGTCCCAGCCCAGTGCACATCAAATCCATAAGTCTGATATTAGCCCATATGTCTGATACCAATCTATAAATTCCTTTTCAGACCCATAAAACATGTGCAGTGATGCTGAATGCAGGATACTCACAGGCCAATGGGTGGAAAGTCTTGTGGATCCAGTGGCATTGTAAGCATCTCAGTGCTGGCAGCGATCTCTCTGAGGCTTCTTTGGCTTCAGAGGTCTGGTCGCATCCATTTGGCTTGCCTTCTGCAATGTCTCCCAAGGAGTAGCAGAGAGAGAGAGAGAGCGAGAGGTGTCTTCCACCTCCAAGGAGGAAGTACCAGATTTCTCAGAGTTCTCAGAAGGAGGCTATGCCCACATAAAAGTCTCACTGACTTTCTCCAGATTGGCAGCCTAAACTCCACGCCTACACTCCTAATCCTTAACTTGACACAAGATTAGGTGACTACCCCAGGCTCCTAATCCATAACAAGCCCATTTATTTTTTTCCTGCATACCGACACCAATCCAATACCCAAAGCTTTACCCAATGGGTGGAGATCTACTTCTAAAACATGAATATAGAAAAATCGCTTTCGCTTGAAGGCTCTCAAGGAAATGCTCACTGAAAACTCCATTCCTATTATCTCACCTCCCCCAAATTAGTCTTCTTCTGGGCTTTCAGTCACACCAAGATCTCTCCTGCCCCAAGGCCTTTACATGCACTGTCACCTCTTCCAAGCCCTGAAGTGCCAAGTTCAAAGTTCCAGTTAATCTCCCTGATCCTGAATTTTAAGAACTGTGTGTGTGGGAGGGAAGGGGTTGGGCTGTTTGTTGAACTGCTGGGTTTTGGAGCCATTTGTCATGCAACCTCATTTTGTCAATGACTGGTTAATTAATGCAGCATTCATTTGCCCTTCTTCCACTCACAGCACATGGCTTGTATCTTTGGGATCACTCTTCCACCATGCTCCATCTCCATGCTTCTGCTGGCATTGACCCAATCTGCCAGCTCCAGGCCTGGCTAGTCAGGGCATGACTTTCCTCTGTCCAAAGGGACTGGGTCAGACTCAGTATGAGACTCATGCTAGGTTAATGATATCTAACCCTAAAAAATGCCCCAGAAACAATTGCCCCATTGCCAATGAGTCCATTTTGAATCATAGAAGGTCCCTGTGGGGTTTCTCAGACTGTAAATATTTATGTGAGCAGAAAGTTCCATCTTTTTCCCTATGAGGTAGCTGGTAGGGTAGCACTGCCAACCTTGCAGTTAGCAATCCAATGCTTACCTGATAGTACCACCAATGATTAGAAAGGAAAAGAGCCTCTCTCTAATAGAATTCCTGAGCTTCTAGATAAAACTACAGCTGTCATCAGGAAGCCTGCGTGAAACTCAAAAGGAAACAGCTCTGAAAGGAAAAGGTTCAAACTCTGATGGTCTCAACTGAGTGCCAGAACCCAGCTATTCCTGATGCTCTGTCTCCAGACTTACAAATTCCATAAACCTACCCATTAATTCCTTCTCCTGCTCCTTCCCTTCTCACGCCCCAAGGTACTTTGACTTAGCTTTGAAGGCACTCACAACTTCACGGGTTCTGCCTTGCACAGGTGTCTGCTTGCTTCCAGTTCAGTCCTGACATTGTCCCTATCTTTAGCCATGTTAGGCTTGCATCCTAGAGCTTTCCTTTGCTTGTCTCCCTATTGCTCTTGTCCTATGAAGTCTGTGGCTTTATCTTTAAGTCTAAGTCCTGCCCTTTCGTTTTCGTAGAAATCTGTCTCTGTATCTTGGCTCATGGCAGGTTGTGTCCTTCAAAGATGACTGTCCTAATGTTGCACATCGCACATTCTCTTGTTACAAGATGAATTTGTGTTCATTTTTCCAGAAACAGGGCCTGCTTTCCCTCTTCCTTGCATCTTGGCAGGCCTTTGACTATGGCAGAAGTGTTGCTCTGTGACTTCCACCTGGTCGTATTGGGTTGTTCACCATTGGGACCCTGTCAGGATGTTGCAAGGAAGACCAAGCCAAATGAAAATGTCACATAGAGGGTTCTTCTTGAGCTCCAACCAATAGAAGTATCAGTCGTGTGAGGGAGTGAGTCTTAAGAGAGCTGCAGCCTCTGTCCTTTGAGCTACCCCAGCTAATGCTTGATGAAGCCAAAACTAGTGTCCTCGCTGAGCTCTGCCCAGATTGCAGATTTGTGAGCAAAATTGATATTATCATTACTTTAAGATGTTATTTGTGGGGATACTTTCTGTTAGCAGCAGATTATCAGAATACTGCCTAATCAGACTGCATTGCCAGTTTTACTCTCTCTCTCTCCATATATAGATATAGATATCCTCCACTCATCTGTCAGTTGGTTGTACTATAATGGTTTGTGTATTGTTATGGTGCTGGAAGCTCTGTTCCCAGAATTTCAAATACCAGCAGGATTGCCCATGGTGGACAGGTTTCAGTGAAGCTTCTAGACTAAGACAGACAAGGAAGAGGGGCCTGCTAGTCCACTTCCAAAAATTACTGAAAGAAAACCTTATGGATCACAAGAGAACACTGACTGACTAATGTGTTTTGGACACACTATCAGGGGACAATTGCTAGAGGAAGACATCATATTTGATGAAATAGAGGGACATGGGAGATCCTTATTGAGGCACATTGACCTAATCGCTGCAACAATGGACTTCAACATTCAGGAATGTGTGACGATGGTGCAAGGTCAGACAGCACTCCATTCCATTTCATATAAGGTCTCCATGGATCACAGTAGACTTGATGGCACTCTCTATATGTTTGTCTTCAGTGACTTCCCAGAGGGCTGCTCTGCCTGGCAGCCTCTATTCTTCATGCTTCCAAATGGGGAGCACAACAGGTCCATAGTCACTGATATTCCCCTCAATCCCCAGGTCAAGTAAGGAGGCATGAAACTAACTATGTTGTTCTCTTTGCCTTGTCTCTCTTCCTTTTCCCCTCCTCCAACAGGGCTAGAGGGGGTAAATACTTACCTTGCAGTCTAGAAGAGAATTTCTTCCACACCAAAATCTTCTCCTTCCTCAAAAGGCACATACATGCTTTTCTCCTTGTTTTGAATTAAAATGGCAGATGGGATGGTAGGAAAGAAAATGAACTAGTCTAACAGAATGGCCAAACAGATTTACCTTCCACATAAGAATGCAAATAACTCCTCAATCTTGTTATAGAGTCATGATATGATGAGCTCCATCAAAGCAGAGTAGAACACCACGGAGGTCAGACCAGAAATACCATATTGAGTTGATTTTGTGTGAGAGATTCTAGTTGCTAATTATACTATTCATAACAGACAGATGGCAGGTATAGAAGCCCAGACTTAAAATGTCTTTATCTAATTGCCTGCCTAAATATATATTTGCAATATGGTCCTCAAAGGGAATACTTTCTTTACCTTAAATTCCATTTCTTTTTCCCCTTTTTTATGTAATTTTATTGAAGTATCATTGATGTATAATAAACCATAGTGTGTTTTGCTCTTTGAGGTTTTTAAAAAGAATCATTTTATTGGGGGCTCCTACAACTCTTATCACAATCTATACATACATCCACTGCGTACATTTGTTGCCATCATCATTCTCAAAACATTTGCTTTCTACTTGAGCCCTTGGTAGTAGCTCCTCATTTCCCCTCCTTCCCCCTTCCCCTCCCTCATGGACCCTTGATAATTTATAAATTATTATTCTGTCCTATCTTACACTGTCCGACATCTACCTTCACCCACTTTTTTGTTGTCCCTCCCTCATGGAGGAGGTTATATGTAGATCCTTGTAATCAGATCCCTCTTTCTACCCCACCTTTCCTCCATCCTCCTGTTATTGCTACTCTCAGCACTGGTCCTGAAGGGTTCATCTGTCCTGGTTTCCCTGTGTTTCCAGTTCCTATATGGACCAGTGTATATTCTCTGGTCTAGCCAGGTTTGTAAGGTAGAATTGGGATCATGATAGTGGGCGCGGTAGCATTTAGGAATGAGAGGAAAGTTATATGTTTCATCGTTGCTACACTGCATCCTGACTGGCTCATCTCCTCCCAGCGACCCTTCTGTAAGGGGTTGTCCAGTTGCCTACAGATAGATCTTGGATCCCCTAACTGTACCCCCCCTCATTCACAATGATATGATTTTTTTGTTCTTTGATGCCTGATACCTGATCCCTTCTACATCTTGTGATCACACAGGCTGGTGTGCTTCTTTCATGTGCGCTTTATTGCTTCTAAGCTAGATGGCCACTTGTGAACCTTCTAGTTTTTAAAACCCTAGACTCTTTATCTTTTGATAGCTAGGCTCCATAAGCTTTCTTCACCTCATTTGTTTATACACCCACTTTTTGTCTTGAGTGATTGTGTCGGGAAGGTGACCATCATGGAATACCAGTTCCTTAAATTCCATATCTATAGGCTTAAGTCTTACCCACAGGAAACCTATTTTTATTTTATCCCTGGAACAAAGTCTTGCAATAATTTTCTCTTTTTGGGTAAGTCCATCCTCAATCACTTATCCTTTAACATTTACAAGAATTTATCTGTAACCAACCCCATTTACATAGTCTCATTCATGCTATTTCCACAATAATTGCTAATAACCCTATTTTTTAGAATCGGCAGAAAGCATCAGTATCAATATCCCATTGCCACTGAGTTGATTTCAACTCATGGGTACCCTATAGGACAGAATAGTATTGCCTCATAGGTTTCCAAGGCTGACAAAAAATCTCTTTATTGTGAGTTGGGTGAAGGTTTACAGAATACATCCATTTTCCATTTGACAGTTCACACATATTTTGCTTCATGATATTGACTGCAATCTGCTCAACGTAATATCATTTATCGCACTTCCTCCTTGTATTTCCTGTTTCCATTCCCCCTTCTTTCCTGACCCTTCTGAACTTTATCTTTGAATAAATTATATCCTTTTGATTCAAATAGTTGATTAGTGTTACTTTTTACCTTATAGATCTACCTATTGTTTGGCTGAAGATTGAGCCAAGGGAGTGAGTTCAGTTCCAGATCTGAAGGTGCCTAAGGACAACAGTCTTGTGGGTTCCAAGAATCTCTCTCTGAGCAATACCACTGAACATTTAAAATAAGTTTAAACTTTGTTGCACATATTTCTCCTATTCTATCCCAAAATTCCAAAGCAAACTCATTATCATTGTGTTGAAGCTGACTCATAGAGACCCTACAAGATAGAATAGAACTTCACCCTTTGATTTTTCCAAGGCTTAAATCTTTACCAGAGCAGACAAACTCATATTTCTCACATGGACCAACTGATAGGTTAGAACCACTTTCTTTGCGGTTAGGAGATCAATGAGGAGTCCACTCTGCCATTAGAGCTCATTAAGAATGCGATCCAGGATCCCCTAATGCTATCCCTCTCAGATCAGTTGGTAGTGGTAATAAATGTAAATCTTAAGGGGGTCAGACTGCCACATCGTAACTCTTCCTTGGGGAAGATGGTGGGTTTGAACTGCTGATTGATTAGCCCTTAAGTGCTTAATTACTGCCTCACCAGGGTTCTCCTTAACATCAGAACAGTGGACACTTATTGGTTTATCTTACTGGTCTCTGTTCCCTAAAAATTGCACTTCATCCACAGGGTTTTCTTCCACAACACACAGCTGCTAGTGTTTTTGGTTTGTTTTTCCACATGACTTCACCTTCCTGGTCAAAGCTGATTTGTCCAGGGCTAAACACACAATGAAAACATAGCCATATTTGCACACTACAAAATTTGAAGTGAGACAGCAAGCTATTTGTTGAGTTTTTTGAATGACTGAAGTCTAAAAGGAAGTGTTATGATACAGGAAACAGTGAGTTTTGATGTCCAGGATCTATGCTGGGGACCCAGTTGGCACTCCGAGTGACTATTCAAAGGGATGGTATGAATTCTCCTCTTCCATGACCTACACATATAATAGATATAACCACTAAGTCCATGATTTGACAAATGTCTTGTGTGATTGAGTTTGGGTTCCCCATAGGATTAGATCCTGAGACAAAGGTTTTAATTAAGCCATTTTCTGGGGAGATATCAATAAGGAAATGGGAAATAGAAAAGGGAAAGAAGGCAGCCAATGAAAAGTACATTATCAAACAATTTAAAATTGTGAGCAACTGAAGGTTAATCTTACTGGAGACACTGTAGAAAATCCACTAGTTATTCTGCCCAGAATGTGAGGGAGTGTGGCTATTTGTCCAACAACTCCTATGGGTCATTGGTTAAGGGTTACTCCAGGAAGCAAGAATTAACTCCACAACCTCCTAAGCCATGCATGCTCAGGTACAGTGGTCTACAGAAACTAGAGAAAGCAAGAAGAGAGATGTGCTGGCCATTCGGAATTAGGCTAGCATGCCAAGTTGTCAGACATGTCAGGTTCTTGAACTATCATAACTTGAAAGTCATCATGATCCTGTGAGATATACCACTGGTATTTCAAACACAAGCATAGTTACCCGTGGTGGAAAATTTTCAGAAAAGCTTACAAGCTAAATAGACTAGAAAGAATAACCTGCCAATCTACATCTGAAAAAAATAGTGGTGTTTGTGGAGCACATTGATAGCAGTGGAATATTGTTTCATATAGTGCAGGATGATGAACCCCTCAAGTTGGAAGACACTCAAAATATAATTGGGGAAGAGCTGTCTCCTCAAAGTAGAGTTGACCTTAGTGATATAAAGTTTTCAGGACCTATATTTGTTGATGTGGCAATGACTCAAAATGAGAAGAAACAGCAGTACTGCAATAACCACTAACAAGAAGATGGGATGCATGAAATATGGATCTAGAAAAATTGGAAGCCATGAAAAAATGGAACACATAAAGATCAAACACTCTAGGTGTTATTGAACTGAAATAGACTGGTATTGGCCATTTTGAATGTCACAATAATATGGTTTACATACCAGAGTAACAAATTTGAAAGGAATGGATGACTTTCATGTTAAAAAAGAGAATGTTTCAACATCGATTCCAATGTTCACCATTGTTAGGTGTAGGATATATTACACCTACAAGGATGAATAATTAATAAAGTTATTATTCAAATTTACACACCAACCACTAATGCTAACAATAAAGCCATTGAGGGTTTTTACCAACCTTTTCAGTCTGAAATTGATGAAACATGCAATCAAGATTACTGATGACTTGAATGCAAAAATTGGAAACTAAGGAGGAGGATCACTAGTTAGAAAATATGGCCATGGGGATGGAAGCCACATGGGAGATCTCATGATAGAATTTTCCAATAAGGATGGCTTATTGATTGAACATTTATTTTTCAGGGATGTAAACAGTAACCATATACATGGATTATGTATATTGGATAGAAATACACAGGAATTAAATCAACTATATCTGTTGAAATAATCTACTATACATACTCGAGTATAACCCAAGGCAACTAATTTTACCCCCCAAAGCTGGGGTGCTTTTTCAGCATAAAAAATGTGCTGAAAAATCTCGGCTTATACTCAAGTATTTACGGTATAAAGAAGTTCAATATCATCAGTCACGAGACTGGAGACGAACTGTGGAACAAACCATCAATGGCAAATTCAACTCGAATTCCAACAAAATTAAAACAAGTCCCCAAGAGTCAAAGTATGAATTTGAGTATATCTCATCTAAATTAGAGGCTACTTCAAGAAGAAAGTTGACACATTGAACACAAATCACCTGAGATGATACGAGTTCTGCAATAATATCAAGAACATCATAAATAAAGAAATTCAAAGATAATTAAAAAGATAGAAACTAAAGAAAAGACAAAACGGATGTCACCTTGAATGTGGAGTAGCTGAAGCCAATGAAAGAAATGATGAAGTACGAAAAAGAGAGAGAGAAATATAGAAATAATTGATGAAGTAAAGACGCTGAATAAAGAAGCTGAACATAAAATTTCAAAGGGGAATTCAAAAAGATGGAATAAAGAATTATATTAAAAGGTGCAAAGACCTGGAATTAGGACAGCAAAAATGAAAAGCATGTGCATTTCACTAGCTGAAAAAATTGAAGAGAAATTCAAAATACAGAATTACACAGATAGCATCAAAAGAAGATGAAAGGGATTCACTGACCACATGAAGCCCAGGCTCCACAGCGCTGAGTCCAGAAGACCAAGGTAGCATAGGGTTCTCACTGCAGATTGCTCTGAAAGTGCTCACAGTAGTAGGCCCTGGATCAACTGGGGAAAATGTAGAACTCAAAATAAGAAGACTAACCTTAGGATATGATAGGCACTAGTGGAATTCCCATTTGACACTTGACCTCACCTCCATGGCTCAACTTTCAGCCCCCAAATAGGAGACCTATACTGTCAACGATGTACAATTCAGAGCCCAGCATTTGTCAGGGAGTTACTCAGAAGGCAGGAAGGCATGGGAACGAAAGACCAATGGAAACGGCAAACAAAGGGAGGGAATAGGAAAAGTAGTATTGCATTGTAGGTATTGCAATCAATATCATAAAACATTGCATGAATTGTAAAGAAAATCAATTTACTCTGTAGATTTTCCCTCACATCACAATCAAAACAGTGTAAAAAGAAAATAAGTCATATGAACGAGTACACTGGTAGATCTTGCTGAAGACCAATTTCCAGTGTTAAAAGATGTCACTTTGAGGAATAAGGCACAGCTGAGCCCTAGTGGTATAGTGGTTACAAACATAATGCATCAGAACCAACCCGGTTGGGTTGCTCAACACAAGATCAGCAGTTCTGCTCCCATACAAAGTTCCAGTATTGGAAACCCACAGGGATATCTCTCCCCTGTCCTATAGAGTTGCTAAGGGTTGGAATCAACTTGATGGCAGAGAACTGGATGTAATCCAGGCTGACTAGAGACACAAATCAAGTGACACTCATATATGTGCAATAAATAGTTTTTAATCAAGAAGTCATTATAGTATTTCTATTTCAAGGAAATATCCCAGGCCAGTCCAACTCAAGTCCATAAGTCCAACACTAGCCCATAAGTTCCTTTCCAACTTACGCAGTTACATGCAATGATGCAGAATGCAGGGATGTCAAAGGCCAGTGATTGCAATGTCGTGTGGACCCAAGGTCGATGGAAGCATGGCAAGACTCTGGCAGCTCTCAACGTGGGCAGGAAGCAGTCAGGTGAATGCAAAAAGAAGGGGAGGTTCCCAGGGCCCTCCTTATGAGAAGGCCATGGCCACAAAGAGGCACCATCAGACTATGGTGTGATTGACAGATTGGATACCAACCTTACACTTTTACATATCTTCAAACTGACATAAAATTATATAACTATCATACTATGGCATTTTCAATCACCTCATATGTACTTGAAAATGGACAATAATTATGAAAGATAAAATAAAAGTTGATGTCTTTGAATTATGATGCTGGTGAAGAATATTGAATATTCCATGGACTTTCAGAAGAAGGAACAAATCTTTCTTGGCGGAAGTAGAGCCAGAATGCTTCCTAGACGTGAGAATGGCAAGACTTCATATCACATACTTTGGACATCTTAACAGCTGAGCATAGTCCCTAGAGAAGGATATCATACTTGGTAAAGTGGAGTGGTGAAAAAAAGAAGAAGGTCCTCAATGGGATGAATTGGCATACTGGCTGCAAAAATGGTCTCCAACATTCACTGTGAGGAAACAGGCTGTGGGTGCTATGAGTTAGAGCCAAATTAACAGTGTCTAACAATGACAACTCCCCTCCCGTGCCCCATCTGTCAATTTGCTGCACTGTGGTAGCTTGTGCTTTGCTGTGATGCTGAGAGTTAGTCCACTAGTACTTCAAATACCAGGCAGGATCACCCACGGTGAACAGATTTCAACACAGCTTCCAGACTAAGAACTGACAGGACGACAAAACAATCAGTCCACTTCTGAGGGATTCACCATTGAAAACTTTATGCATAGCAGTAAAATATTGTCTGATATAATGCCAGAAAATGAGCCCCTCAGATTGCAAAACAATCAAAATATCACCGAGAAGGAGAGCTTCCTCAAAGTAGAGTCCACCTTAATGATAACTCAAAACCTCACAACAGGAGCTGTAGATAACATCATAATAAATGGAGAAAATATGGAAGTTATCAAGGATTTCGTCTTGCTTAGATTCACAACTAATGCTCATGGAAACAACAATCAAAAAACCAAATAACATATTGCATTAGGCAAATCTACTGCACATAACCACTTTAAAGTACTGAAGATCAAGAATTTCACTTAGGATTACGTTGCGCCTGGCCCAAGGCATGGCATTTTCCGCCACACCTTATGCATGTGAAATTTGAACATTGAATGAGAACGACTGAAGGAGAACTGGTGCATTTGAATTAAGGTACTGACAAAAAATACTGAAAGTACCATGGGTGGAGAGAAGAACAAACAAATCTGTCTGAGAAGAAGTGCAGCTAAATGTTCCTTGGCAGATAGGATGGCGAGACTTCATCTCATGTACTTTGCAGATGTTATCAGGACAGACCAGTCCCTGGAGGACATCATACACATTACAGTGGAGGGGTTGCAAAAAGAGGAAGACACCCGATCAAATGGATCTAGACAATTCCTACAACAATGGACTCAAACATAACAAAATTTTTGAGTATGGGGTAGGACCAGGCAATGTTTCATTCTGTTGTGTAGGCATTATTATGAGACAGAACTGACTTGAAGGCATCTAGCAACAAAGTGTACTAAAGCTTCTGGCACCTTCATTTGCTAATGGATTATAATTCAAAATGAGAAAAATCATTGCAACCATTCATTAATAATCAGAACATCAAACGTGCAAAATAAGAATCTAGGAAAATTGGAAATCATAAAAAAACGGAATCTGACCTATAAAGATCAATATCCTAGGCATTGGTGAGTTGAAATAGTCCCTTTGAATCTTAAAATGATAAGAATGACTATGCTGACAATGACAAATTCAAAAGAATGTCTCTTTCATCCTCAAAAAGAGCATTTTTAGATCTATCTTGAAGTGCAATGCTGCCTGTGACAGAATAATATCTATCTTCATACACAAGGAAGGCCAGTTAATAGAACCATTATTCAAATTTTCTCACAAACCACTAAAGCCAATGAAGAATTGTACCAACTTCTTTAGTCTGAAATTGACCACACATGTACTGAAAATGCATTAATAATTGCTGACAATTGGAATGCACACATGGAAACAAAAAGGAAGGAAGAATAATTAGAAACTATGGCTTTGGGGATCGAAAAGAAGCTGAAGACTGCATGAAAGAATTCTGCAAGAGCAATAACTTCCTCATTGCAAACACCTTTATTCAACAACAGGAGCGGCATATATACATGTGGAAAACACAGGAATGGAATTGATTAAATCTGTGGGAAGACATGATAGAGAAGCTCAATATCATTGAGACAAAACAAGACCGGGGGCCAACTATGTAAAAGACTATCAATTACTAATATGCAAGTTCAAGTCAAACCTGAAGAAAATTAAAATAAGAACGCAAAAGAGCCCAAATACAGCCTATATTATATCTGTGGTCGGCTGGGGTTTCTAGAGAAACAAACCAGTGATACTGATACATGTAGAAGAAGGAAATTTATATCAATAAAGAATTTTACATTAAGAAGTCCACACAACAAGAAACCCCAGTCCAACTCCAGCCCATAAATCAGATGCAAACTAGAGGCCCTTCCAGACTCCTGAAGCTGTTGGAGGAATAGCCCAAGAAACAGGAAAACCACAGGTTGGTGGAGGCAGAGTTGGGAGAATCCAAAGTCAACAGGCAGTTGGCAGGCCACAGACAGCTCTTAGGGTCAGCAGGTCTCATGGTGATTGCCATCCCAAGAAGCCAGACGTAGGGTCCAGGGTCATTTCATCAGGAAGAAAAAGAGTGAGCCCATTCTCCACAGTCTACTTATAGCTATGAAATAGGTCATACCTCCAAGGAGAGTGTGACCTGCACCTTCTGAAGATCCTGGTCAAGCTAAATTGACACCAAACCTTACTATCACAATATCTCACCTGAATTTAGAGCCTATCTCAAGAATGGTTCGGACATATTGAACATTAATGATCAGCTACCAGAAGACTTGTGAAATAGCATCTAGGTCATCAATCTTTTTTTTTTTTGTCATGTCACCTGTGGCTATTTATTTATTTATCATAAATCATTTTATTGGGGGCTCCTCAAAAAGATCATTAATAATACAGGAAAGAAAGAAAATACTACAGTGGATATCAGAGGAGACTGTGAAACTTGCTCTTGAACCTAAAGCAGTTAAAGCAAATGGAAGAAATGATGAAATAAAAGAGTTGAACAGAAAAATTTGAAAGGCCAGCTTGAGAAGATAAAGTAAAGAATTATATTGTAACATGTAAAGACCTGGAATTAGGAAAGCAAAAGGAATGAGTACGGTCAGCATATCATAAATTGAAAGAACAGAAGAAAAAATCCAAGCCTCGGATTACAATGTTCAAGGATTATTTATCAAACTATTGAATGATGTAGGGAGAATCCAAAGAATATGGACGGAGTGTACAGAGTCTCTGTTCCCAAGAATTAGTTGAGGTTCTACTAGTTCAAAAGGCCAAGAGGAAGTTGAAGCTGCAATGTAAGCATTAGTGAAAAGCAAGGAAGGGATAGGAATGGAAATATTTCAACACGCTCATGCAGTGATAGTCCATGTCAAGAAATTTGGAAGATAGCTATCTGGCCAACCAACTGGAAGTGATTAATATTTGTGTCCATTCTAAAGAAATATGACGCAACAAAATTTGCAAATTAATTTAAAATAACATTAATATGACATGCAAGTACAATTTTATTGACGATACCTTTAAAAGTAGTTATAGCAATATGTCAACAGGAAGCTGCCAGAAATCCAGGCTGTATTAAAAGAGGGCATGAGGCAAGGTATATCAATGCTGGTTTCAGATGGACCTTGGCTGAAAACAGAGGATACAAGGAAAATGCTTACTTATGTACTATTGACTATGCAGAGGATTTTACTGTGTATCATAACAAACTTTGGGTAGCATATGAATACATATGAGAACAATGGGAATTCCCGTACATTTAATTGTGCTCCTGTGGTACCTGTACACAAACCAACAGGAAGTGGTTCGAATAGAACAAGTGGATAGTGCGTGGTTTAAAATCAGGAGAGTGTGTGTTGTGGTTATATCCTTTCACCATATGTGTTAGACAGGGTTCTCTAGAGAAACAAAACCAGGACATTTATGATTTGATAGATAGATAGAACACGAAGGAATATAACAGCTAATTAGTCCACATAGCAGTACAGAGGACTCAGTTTAACTCACTTCCATGCAACAGTAAATATGGCAGTACAGCCAGGCAGCAAACTGCAGAACTAGGTAAGGCAGCCACACACTGGTCTGATCACCAGAGAGCAACTGAGAGATAGGTGTGGCTTGCTGAGCCATTTATCTCTTTGCCCACGAATCAAACTGCGAACTTATTAATCCCACATGTTCTTATTGGCCAGGTTGGCACTATAAACCTACCTATCTATCACACTATACTTATTCAAATAATCTGAGAAGCTGCTCTGTATGAAGAAGTTGAGGCATCTGGATTGGAGGAAGAATCATTAACAACCTGTATTATGCAGATGACCCAATCTTGCTGGCTGAAAGTCAATAGGCCTTGAAGTACTTACTGATAAAGCTCATATAGTACACCTTCAGTATGAATTAGTCTTCAACACTAAGAATACAAATGTCTTCTCAACTTGACAAATATAAACACACAACATCATTACAAATAGAGAAATGTAGCTAAACCCTATTTTACTTGGACCCACAATCAATACTCACAGAAGCAGCAGTCAATAAATCAACGTATTTCATTGGAAAAATCTGTTGTAAAAGACCTCTTTAAAATGTGAAAGAGCAAATGTTTTACTCTGGGGATTAGCAAATTATGCCTGCTTTTAGCCTTGATATTTTTAATCACCTTAGATGCATGTGAAAGGAGTCTTAATTTCAGTGTCTGGTATGGGTTGAATGACTAACATCAAGGTTGGTGGTTCAACCCACTTGCTGCTCCACAGAAGAAAGAGGAAGCTATTTGACCCTGTAAAGATTTACAGCCTTGGAAACCCTAGATGGTCACTATGAATAAGAATAGACTTGATGGTAATGTTTGACATATGCATGTGAAAGATGGAACATAAATAAGGAAGACTGAAGAAAATATGATGATGCCTTTAAAATATGATGTTGCAAATAATATTGAATATACCATGAATGCCCAGCAGAACAAAGAGGTCTATCCCGGAAGAAGTACAGCCAGAATGTATTTTAGAAGTGAGGATGGTAAAACTCCATTTCATATACTTTGAACATGGTATCAGGAGAAATTAGTCCCTAGAAAAGGACAAAATACTTGGTAGAGCATCGTCAAAAAACAGGTAAGCCCTGAATGAGATGGATCAACACAGTGGCTGTAACAATAGGCTAAAATATGACCATTGTGAGGATGTCACAGGACTAGAAAGGCTTTTATTCTATTGTGCATAGGGTCACTATAAGTGGCAGTGCGTGAGTTTTTGTTGATTAACAACACTGGGATATGAGCAATGTCCCCATGGCATATGCTAAACTGTCACCATGCTGGACACAGTTGATCTTTGTGGCTTTAGAGGGTAATTATTTAGAGGGTTATGATTCCACTGAATTTTTTTCTGTGTATTCAAACTATTCCATCCTAAGATTCCACAGATCTATCCAAACCAAGCTCACTGCCATTGAATCAATGCTAACTCATATCGACCCTACAGGACATGGGTAAAATTGTACCTGTGAAGTTCTGAGACTGTACCTCTTTACAGAGTAGAGTCCCATCTTTCTCCCGAAGAGCAGCCGGTGATTTCAAATTACCGACCGTGCAATTAGCAGCCCAATGTGTAACCAAGAACTATTCAGGGAAGCTAGAGGGAGAGCATGAAAAGAAATGAGTAGTTGAGGTGGTTGGATGCACATCCATCCCTTTGTTCTACTCTCTATGACTTTTTCTGAGTTCATTCAAAATGTAAATTAAGACACAAAATAGAATTCTATCCAACCCTGCTATATGCCTAAACAGTATCCATTTTTCTCATTCTTACTACTAATAGAAGCTCAATTTTGTTTAGGGTGATAATGTACCTACTTAAATCGCTCACTCCTAGGCTCCCTTGCAGCTATGCATAAGCATTTGACCCAGTTTGGGCCAAATATGTGTAGGTGAAAGATACTGAGTAGGACTCCCAAGAAAGTTTTTGTTGTTGTTTAAGGCAAAACACTTGTCTGGCATAACCCATTTCATTTTTGTCCTTGGCTCTTCTGCTGTCATGCTCCCTAGTCAGAATATTGAAAGATGAGAGAGTCACATAGGTTACATGAGTTTGGTAGACCAAAAAGCATGCATTCTCCTATATCCAAGATGAGTCCCTGAGCAAATACGCCAGACCTAGGCTACCTATTTCAAGACTTACTGTTGTATAAGACAAACCCCTGTGTGGTGCAAAGGGTTAACACAATTCACTGCTAAGACAAAGATGCCTTGGAAGAAAAACCTGGCAATCTACATTTAAAAATTCAGCCCTTGAAAACCTCATGGGGCACAGTTCTACCCTGAATCATATGGGGTAACTGTAAATCAGAATCAATTCAGTGGCAACTGGTTTGGTATTTTTGGTGTTAATATAAGAAAAATTAAGCTTTTGTGATTAGACCACTAGAGTCGGTTTGTTTTTTCCCATGTAGCCAGATGCAATTTGGACTGATAGAGAAATAATTAAAAGAATGTAGAGTTAAGTAAGCGTAATGATTATGGAACTAATCATTTAGCAATGGGCTGCTAACCACAAGGTCAGTAGTTCAAATGCACCAGTCACTCAGGGGGAGAAAAGTGAAGCTCTCTGCTTCTGTAAAGATTTATAGTCTTGGAAGCCCTATATGGGGTTGCTATAAGTTGTAATCAACTTGATAGCATTGTATTTGTTTGAGTTTGGTGACTAGTATGTAAGCTTTGAGGGGGTAGTAATAGGTACTTTGAATACTATTCTTAGCACTATAGGTATTATGTCTTTTGCAAATGGATAAACGAACAAATGCGATATTCATTTTGTGTTTTCTGTAGTTTGCCTTATTCTTCCAAGAAGATTGCTCAAGTGTTAAGACCCAGTCTTCTCTGGCATACTTGAATAAAAGAATAACTGATAGACACAGACTTGAACCCTGGCCTGTGTGATCTTGGGTGTGTCACTGTTTTTCAATCCATTTCTCATCTGTGAACTGGGGATTACACACGTAGCCCACAGGGTTGTTTTGGAGATTCAGAGTAATGTGTGTGTCTTGGATTGAGTGCCCTTGCATGCCGAGCTTATTCCTCAGGCCTGGGTGCAGGGAGTCTATTTGAGATCTGATGGCAGGGAGTGGGAATAGGAAAGCAGACGCAAGACTGAGTTAGGGGGAGAAGCAATCACAATGGGAACGGGGTGTTGAGGCTTTTAATGTAGGATACAGGAGCTTGATTCCCCCAGGACTTCTGAGCAACATGGGTTCTGTCCTAGAATTGTCTACCAGAAACAGGAGGCTGGGCTCTTCTTCGCCTGTAGTGGTGTTGAGCATTCCTCCTAGTAAGGTGACCTCTCCTACCTTCCTGGGTTTGGCTTTCCATGCCTTTGAAAAGGCTTCGAGGCAGAAGGACATGGAGAGCTGCGTGCTGCACAGTTGTGATAAGACACCATTTCAGCAGGAGCCTGCACTTACATAGAGCCGTTCGCCACTGCTATGATGGATATCAGGAGGAGCCCTGGAAGTGCAGTGGTTACAAGTTGGTTTGCTAACTTCAAGGTCAGCAGTTCAAAACTACTAGCTCCAAGGAAGAAAGATGGGGTTTTCTACTCCAATAAAGAGTTGTAGTGTTTGAAACTCGCAGGGGGCAATTGTACACTGCCCCACAGGATCGCTATGAGTCGGTATTGACTGGAAGGCAGTGAGATGGTGTCAGAGATGGGTCAAAGGAATGTGGCATGGCAACCCTAAGAATCTGCTACAGAACCATAAAGTGCCTGGGATAGATGAGTTTATTGTGCTTGACCTTTTAAAATCATCAAACGGGCAACAGTTAGAAAGACAAACATACCAAGTGTCATTGGAGATCCGGGGAAAGCAGAGAAACACTGCTAATGATGCAGGTTTGCTGCACAGCAATCTGGCAGAGCTTAGTGAAAGCCCATTGAATGGACCCTGGGACCTAGTGAGCCCCTCCTGGGCATACAACCAAAGAAGCGCAATCACTGAGTTGACTTTCATTCCTCATGACCCTATCAAACAAAGCTGAATGGTCCCATGATGCTTTCAAGGCTTCTATTGGGAAGTAGACAGCCATGCCTTTATCCCACAGTGTGTGGAAGACGGCTTCAAACTACTGACCTTTGGGTTAGCAGCCAAGCACTTAATATCTCCCCCATCAAAGCTCTCTCCTGGATGTATAAAAACAAACAGAACCCCAGTTGATTCTTCCTCATTAGCAACCCTACAAGGCACAGTAGAATTGCTGCTATAGGTTTACAAAACTAAATTCTTATGACAGCAGACAGCCTCTCTTTGCTCCATGGAATAGCTGGTGGGTTGGAACTGCTCACCTTGGGGTTAGCAGCCCAACGCATAATTCCTGGGTATATAGGCCAAGCTATTTATCCAATTCACAGGGCCCTTGGGGCATTTTTACAAGAATGGTCACCACGCTGATACCTGCAGTAGAGAAGAGTTGGAGCCGAATTGGATGCCAATCAACAGACAACTGAAGAAGGAAACAAAAGAAAGATGATGATTGCTCATGACCAAGTGGCACGCAGCAGCACATGCAATTGATATGCAGCATGGCAATAACTCTTAATGACATTGCAAGGAGTTGAAAAGGTCAGAAACTGAATGAGATTTATATTGCAGTACCATTCATGGAAGCTGAAAGCCCATTCACCAAGCAGCATGGTCTAGTGCACATGGCAGCATGGTCTAGTGCACATGGCTGTATGCCTATAAGGACACACACACACACCAAGCACCCAGCAGGGGGTACTAGTCTGAAGAGGGGAATGGAAGTGATGTGAATGTGGAAAAGGAGGGACAAAACACAAGCAGGGCCTGACATTTATCAGGGTTCACGGTGTGCTATAAAGTAGGCATGATTAATCACTTCCCTGTACCAGAAGGCTGAGCTAGATTTTTAAAGCAAATCGAGTGCCTGGAACACAATGGTTGTTAGCTGCTGTTGAGTCAGCCTCCAGTCCAACTCACTGTGACAACCAGCTCCCAGTGACTCCATGGGCAATATTCTCCCTGGTCCTGCACCATCTCTTTGGTTGTGCATCAGATTGTGATTCACAGGGGTTTTCGTTAATTGGTTTTCAGAAGTAGAATACCAGGCTCTTCTTCATCGCTCATCTTAGTCTGGACACATCACAGAAACAGGTTCAGTCTCATAGCCGCACCCAACCAAGCTTCCCCATTTCAGTATCATAGCAACACAGAAATCAGTTCAGTACCACAGCAATAACCAAGCATCCCCCTGACAAATGAGTGTTGGATGCACATGAGTTGCATTGTCTTGGACTCAAACCCAGATCTCCCACATGGAAAAGGAGAATTCTACAACTGAACCACAATTTACCCTCAGAATATAATAAGTATCCAGTAAATGGTTATTAAGAATGTGGCTGCCAGGAAAATCCACCAATTTCCTGCCAAGGCTTAACACTAATATCTTCCCCCACACACTAGAAGGCTGCAGAGGAATGACTTTCTCCATGCCAGCCCTGGTATCTAGACAAGGGACCCTAACACTGAACCACTGAGCCCCAGCAGGCTGGGGAGCAATGTCAAATTGGATGAGGGACAATCCTGGTTGAGTTAGTTCCCCTAAGCTCGTAGGGCAGTTTAGCATGTCCACAGCTGTGTTCAGAATAGCCATGCGATTACCACCGAGAGAAATTCTACATGCTTTCACACCCCATGCTAGTCGTTGCAGCCATCGTTGAGTACAGTTCATGCTCATCACTATCTAGAACTCACGGTGACGCTGTGGGTGAGCCATTGGGCAGGTAACCTCAAGGTTGGCAGTTCAAAGGCACCAGTTGTTCTCTGAGAGGAAGGTGAGATGATCTGCTCCTGTCAAGATTTAGCCTGAGGAATTTTATATAGGGTCACAGTGAGTCAGGATCAACTCAATGGTGTGGGTTTGGTTTATTAGACCCACCATCAGATCATATTTAATGGATTTATTAACATGTATATTAGCCACAAATCCAATGTCTTTTATTTTTATCACTGCATTTCAATACAATTTGTGCCTTTGTGATTCTGTATTTCATTGGAGGTATTTGGAAATATTATTCTGGGGAGTGGGCAGGTGTTCCATAGCCAATCCTAAATGCCAAAAGGATCCATGGGGTTGCAATGGTTAAGACCCTCTAATAGAGTTTATCAAAGAGCCCTGGAGGCACAATGGTTAAGTGCTCATCTGCTATCCAAAAGGTTGAAGGTTTGAACCCACCAGTGGCTCTGTTCTTGGAAGAAAAACCAGGCAACTCATTCTTGTAAAGATTACAGCATAGAAAAGCCTAGAGCAGTGGTTCTCAAACTTCCTAATGCCACAACACTTTCATACAGTTCCTCATGTTGTGGTGACCTCCACAACCATAAAAATATTCTCATTGCTGCTTCATAACTGTAATTTTGTTACAGTCACCCTGTGCAAGGGTCCCACAGGTTGAGAACCATTGGTCTAGAGAGCTCGGCACTGATGCATTGAGTCACTATGAGTTGGACTGGACTAGAAGGTTCCTAACAAAAACGCCAACAATCATTTTTTACCATGACCTTGTTAACTCAAAAAGATTAATAAGCAAATTCACAAATGAGGACATCCAGTTGCCCCTCCAAACTGGAGAAGCATGAGTTAAATGGTGACCCTGACCCCACGGTGTCCTCCAGCTGGTGCCATGCTGCCTTTATTCCTTCTGCCTCTCAGTTCTGTGGAGAAGAAGGGGAAAGGGAGGGAAAGAAAAAGAAAGAAATGAAAAGATAATTTTCCCAGCTTCTTCACATCACTGAATTGAACTTTACTTTTAATAAAAGTATTATGAAATGGAAATGGTGCTTTCACTATTTTGCTTTCAGGTGATATTCAGAGACATGGTGCTGGTAATTATTTGAGCCGGGGAGGTTAGTGTGCAGATTTTCTGAATATGGTTGAGCCACATGCCCCCTTCCAGGCCTAGCATTTCCCTGGGCTATGAGAAGTTATAGACAGTCTACCCTCTTCTTCCTCCGACTTCGCTGCAAACCATGGACACACTGGTTCTGACTTGACCTGGCTCCAGTACAGAAAAAAATATCCTCCTTGCATAATTGTAGTGCTTGATTTGGAAGGCACCCAGATACAAATCTCTCTTCTGGTGGCATAATGGGTTATGTGTTGGGCTATTAACTGCAAGGTCAGCAGTTGGAATTCACCAGTCGCTCCTTTGGAGAAGATGAGGCTTTCTTCTCCCATAAAGAGTTATAGCCTTAGATGAGTATAAAAACTCAAAATGCATTGGCAGAGATTCCACAGAGAATAAGCCTCCATTAAATCCCCTGGGACCATTCACCAGGGATGGGATTAAACCCTGCTCACCGTCAGTACATCAGAAAGTGTATTGTTGCAGATATGATTAGGTTAAAAATTAACATCTTATCATTTGTCTTTACTCTTAAAACGTTTTTCATTTGTTCTTTTTTTAATTTTCTGCTTTCCTTTTTATTGAAAAATTAACTAATGTCACTAAACAAGTAGAGAATTTGTTAAATGAAAATCTAATCGGTTATGTAAACTTTCACTGAAAACATAACACAATTTTATTTTTACAAAGAGTTATAGCCTTGGAAACCCAGGAGGCCGCAGTATTTTCTCTCGATAGGATTGTTATGCACCCAATGGCAATGAATGTTGTTGGATTTTGTTTCTTTATTGTTTTCTGTAGCTATGGTGGGGTATAGGGGTTATGTGTTGGGCTGCTAAACGCAAAGTCTGAAATGGCAAATTTGAAATCCCCAGCCACTCCAAGGGAGAAAGATGAGGCTTTCTACTCCCCTAAAGAGTTCCAGTCTCAGAGAAGCCAGTCCACAAAGAGAACAACATGGCTGGCCCCACTATGAGACATGATGCCCCTCAGTGACCAAGGGTGATACAGGGGACAGCACTGGAGACACAGTGTGCGAATTGCACCTAACCTGATTCCACCACACCGAGGCAAAGTGTGGTGGAGTGCAGTGGAACAGCAAGGGAATGGAGTGGCAAGGTCCCCAGGGAATGCTGAAAGTGGACTTTGGGGCCAGGTTGTGGTGCCTCAACAGACTGGATTGGAAAACACTCCTAAGGTCCAACAAATGATCCTTGAACTAACTACAAGGTCTTCTTTCTTGATGTGTTTTGTTTTGTTCTTTGTCAGTGGTTTGTTTTTGTTGTTTTGTTGTCTGGTTGTAAACTGTTGCTTTGTTTTCCTCTGTCTTGTTTTCGTGCATGTTAGTGTCTCCACAGGTCTGTCTAAATAAGAGAGGCTGGATGAACTATCTGGAGGAAAAACAACAGGACTGA